>NC_057800.1:295872104-295953400 GCF_018294505.1 Triticum aestivum
CGCGGCGGCCAACACCGCCGAGGCGTGCGAGGCGGCGGGGCGAAGCGAGCCGGGCGTTGGCGCCTTGGGCCCGTGCGGGCCCGCAATGGGCTCCGCGAGCCGGCGGCATGGGGACAGCGGCAGAGCCACGTGGCAGCGCAAGATTGGGCATGGGACGAGGCGGACATGTCCTGTCAGTGGGGATTTTTGTCCGGCGGCGCGATGGGAAGAAGTCTAGGGTTCATCCGCGAATTTTTGGGGGAAGACACATATATATAGGTAGAGGGAGCTAGGAGAGTCCAAATGAGGTGTAGTTTTCGGCCATGCAATCGTGACTGAACGACTGAGTGGATGGAGGGGTTTTGGATGGGTTATTGGGACACTTTGAAGGGGTGTTGGTCTACAACACACACAAGGCCTTTACGGTTCCCCGGTTAACCGTTGGAGTAGCAAACGAACTCCGAATGGCACGAAACTTGACAGGCGGTCTACCGGTGGTAAACCAAGGCCGCTTGGAAAATCTCGGTCCATTCTGAGAAATTTTAGCACCCGCTCACGAAAAGAGGCAAAAGGGGGCGCCAGAGGACATAGGAGTGCCGGATTGCAAAACGGACAACGGGGAAAAAGCTCGGATGCATGAGACGAACACGTATGCAAATGAGATGCACATGATGACATGATATGAAATGCATGACACGCAAACAAATGACAAGGAAACAACAGCGAATAACTGGAAGACACCTGGTGCAACAGTCTCGGGGTGTTACAGAGGGGGAGAGGATGGAGTGACCCCCTCACCCGCACCTTGTAGAGTCTGACCGTCGAGACGTTGTTGATGTTGTTCTCCTCCGGTGGCTCCGGCCCCTGTGTCGGTCGCGGAGGAGGTGGTAATGGCGCCACCTGCTCCAACCACACCCCCAGTAGCGTCTACGTCCTCGTGTGCATCTGTATCCCTCGCGGCATTAGAGGCCGTGGGCGGTGGAGCTTTCGAGGTGGATGGATGAGCCATGGTGCCCGATTTCTTCTTGGGTGCCATGGTCGATGGTGCCGTCAAGGATGAAGATGATGCGCTATGTACACTTACAAGTTCGTGCAAGCACTCCCCCTACCTAGCGCGCCAAAGATGTCGCGGGATATCCGTGGCCACCTATGGGACCGGGTGGCCCCTTGCTGGTTCGGAAGGGGGACGGCGCGTTGCACAAGAGCAGACCAACGTACGACAGCGCGACAGAGAGCACACGTGATTTACCCAGGTTTGGGCCGCCGCGAGGCGTAAGACCCTACTCCTGCTTTAGTGGATTGATGGAGGAATGAATGCGTTGGTGCATACTACACTTGCCCGGAAAGGTTTCCCGCAGGGCCGCAGTGACTACGCGTGTATGGTGGCTTGGGTGTATCAACTTTTCAACCTTCTAACCCTTAATATGAGTGCCATGGGCCTCCTTTTATAGATTAAGGGGTCACCACAGTGGCAAAGTGGTCATTATCCACTGATATGATAGAGAACAGTGCTATCATACCTAACTCTGCGGGCTGAACGGGTGCATTAAATGTGCCGCTGAGTGTCACATCACTGGTCGCCCGGTGAGGCCTGCCGGGCTATCTTGCGAGCTCCGCACCTGTTCTCTTGACACGTCGCAGGAAGGGTGTCATCTGTAGGCTTCTTCTGTAGGAAATGGCTGCCATGTGGTGAACGACTCCACTTAACCATCTTGTGGCTTGACACCGCACTGATAGATGACGTGGGTAGTGCTTGAGTGGTCGGTGGGGTGGTTCTGCCCCCGCAAGCCCCGGCAGACCTTGCCGGGGAGACTCGGTTGCTTGCTTCTGGTGGTGGCCTCGCCCCTTGTCGGGCTCACCTGCCCGGCAAGGGAGGCCCTTCTCTTGACGATATCTTGCTCCTTAGGCTCCATCTTGGTCCCTCTAAGCTGCATGTTGGTTCTTCAAATCTCCTGGTCCTTCAATCTCTGACTTAACGGGTGCTTCAATCTTGTTCTTGTGCCTTGCATACTTGGTGAACAGACCCAGGGATTGTTGCAGCGACACACCCATTGACGACATGCCAGAGTGTTCCAACAGAAAGAGATCCAAGGTTGCTGCACCCCAAGTGAAGAAGGTCGCGGTAGGGTTGGCTAGCTTTGATGGTACTTTCACCATCAGCGCCACCCTTGATGAAAAATAGGAAGGTGCGCTTGTTGCCTTCCAATGGGTGAATACCGATGTGTTTGCCTAGCAACCATCTGATATCCCCGGTGTTCCTAGGGAGGTAACCGAGCACCACCTTGCTGTCTGCCTACACGCCAGACCTGTCAAGCAGAATGTCCGGAAGAAGGCCTTGGAGAGGCAGGAGTTCATTGCCGAGGAAATCAAGAAATTGGAGGCAGCTGGTTTGGTAAGAGGAGTCCGGAAGGCTAATGGGAAATGGAGGCTTTGCATTGACTTCACAGACCTATCGGGACCCCGATTCTAAGTCACACCGATCTAGCATGTAACACCTCATATCACTTTGCGGCCTCACGCACGGTATTCCCACGGGTGTCGCCTTACGATGGCCCGGGACCGTTTGCGCCTTTTGGCTCACGTATATGATAGTGTCGCTAGCATCCATATGACAGAGAACCCGGGCCGACATGACTAGTCGTGAACCCAAGTGGCACTAACTTACGGGGACAGGCATACATGAATCAACATCGAGCATGTCGGTCAGCAGAGTGCGAATCCAGGCTGTAGCACTGGGATAACAGGACTCCGGATGTCACCGCGTGACATTTCCCCGAAGGGACAGGCACAGGAATGAAGTGAATCACATGCCGGCCAGTCTAAGTGTTCCGGAGCAGTACTGCTGGGCTAGCAGGACTCCTGTAAACCGGGCTGTAGCGGACTACCATGGCTTGGTGGAAGCACTAGACTACATTTCCCCATAAGAGAGGCTACCAAGGATAGACAACTAGGTTGTTAGATCCCCCACATAGCAATACACGTTACAAGTACGCATAACATGCAAGTATGTGTTGTACAACATGGCATCACAACATAACGCAAACTCATACAGAAAAAGGCTCAGCAGAGCCACATAGCATTAAATACAAACAGGGGTCACATGACCCATCATTCAGAGCATACAAGCAACGGAAACATTACATGTCTGAGTACAGACAACTACAAAAGAAAAAGGGTGAGAAGCCTGACTATCTACAAGTCCCTCCCAAGGGTACAAGATCATAGCTGAGGAAACAAGCTACTCGTCGAAGTCCAAGTGGTACTACTAGTGAGACAGATGTCTCACCTGCAAAACATAAATAAAGCAAACGTGAGTACAAGGTACTCAGCAAGACTTACATCAGATCCTATCATACATGCATTATCAAGAAGGTAGTGTGGGGTTTAGTTGCAGCAAGCCAACTTTGACTCAGTGGCTATCCTATTCTACGACTACGTAAAACTTCTTTGAGGTGAGGCATCGCACCCAAGTCCACTAATCACCACATCAATACACTACTATGGATTCATTCCCGTCTCCTTACGAGAAGGCCATCCATAGCACTCACACTTGTCTTGAGCATTTTAGAGTATCCATTTCAAGTTGTCTATGTATCACGTAAGCATCCAAGAAGTCCATAACCGAGGACACGGCTCTTCGAATAGATCAAGATAACCCCGCAGGGGTGTACTTCTTCACACACGCTCTCACCACTTATCACCATGTACACGTCGTGTACCTCGGCAACCTTCAAGCGGAAGCCTGGCGAGGGTGTCGGCCACAACCTGACTAACCACACAAGTCTCTCATCCAGGTTTATCGCCTATTCGGGTTCCATCCGCATGGAGATCCGGCCGGGGTGTCGCTCACGGCCCCAAACGATGTGAGCAGGGTTCCCAAGCCCACCATCTGGGTGCCACTTGGTACACCATGCCACTGTGCCTAGTCTGTCCCAAGCCCACCTGGCCGGGTGCCACTTGGTAGACTACTAACACTACCTACAAACACCAGAAACTAATTGCAACTCCTAGACAGAGATCAAGTTGGCTAATAAGTCGAGAGGGGCACTTAAGCATTCCAATGTGTGGTAGTAGCTAGTCATTGGACAACATACACGGAACTCAGTGCTTAAGGACGGTTCTAGTGAGACAACACACCATGTACTCCTACATGGCCTCTCACCGCTACCTTTAACAAATCGTGTTCACACGCTTAACTCTCAGCACCAGAACATATCGTAACACTCCAATTCATTCCCGATGAATCAAACCTGACATACTCTAAGCAATAGCAGGCAATGCATGGTAGGAACACAACATGGCTCAATCAACTCCTACACATGCTAGTGGGTTTTAACTATTTACTGTGGCAAATACAGGTCATGCAGAGGAATGGGGTCAACTACCGCAACATAAAGTAGCAGTTGAATCATTGTTGTCCTAATGCAATAAATGAGACCAGGAGTGAGAGAGTAGGACCGTATCGGAATGAACAAGGGGGTTTGCTTGCCTGGTAGATCAACAGGGGGGCATTGCTCCACTGACAGGTACTCTGGATTGGTCTCCGGAGCAGGACCTATCGAGAAGGAATGGTGTCGACAAATCAAAGGACAATCATATGCAACAATATGATGCATGAACATGGCATGTAGATGTGATGTTGTTTGAGCTAATGCAGCTAGCATTCATTTGGATGAAGTCCATTTGAACCAAGAATTCAAATGCAACTCCAAGTTAAGTCTTCATGAATGCAATTAATATGTTTTCACCTATACATCAAGTATAAGTTGGTTTATCATGCATTAAAATGGTACAGATGGATAGATTGCATTTTTCTGATAATTTTTCATATATAAATTATTTCAATCTAAGCTACGGTTGAATTTCTATGAATTTTTGAAGTTTATATCATTTTCTAGAATTTCCTGATTTGTTTTAAAACCAGAAAATGAATAACTACGTTAGCACTACGTCAGCATGACGTAAGCGAGTCAATGGGGCTGACCAGGTCAAACCTGACTTGTGGGGTCCACACATCAGTGTCACAGTTAGTTAACAGCGTTAGTTAGTTATTAAACTAATCCTAAACTAAAATTAAGAGGGCCGGGCCCCACATGTCATTGACCCATAGGGGTCAAAGCTGGGTCAACTGGGGGGTTGGACCCGGTCAATCCCGCCGGCGTTAAGCCGCTGGTGAGGCAGAACGCGGCGGAGGTCTCGGGATCGTTGCTCCGGCGACCATTTGGGCGGCGGAGACCACCCACGTGAAGCCCAGGCTAGCGCGCTTCCAGGGGAAGCGACGGGAGGACGCGGGGTGGCTGGAGCTCGTCGAAGCGGAGCTCGGGGCGGCGGCTGGAGCACGGCTAATGCAGGAGCGGGCTGCGGGGCACGGGGAGGCCACCTGAGGGGCTCTGTGGCACCCTCGTGGCACCAGGAGCACGACTGGGTGCTCGGGGGCTGCTGGCTCGGGCTCCGGCCACGGTGGCTCCATGATCGGTGGCGAGGAGCTACGGCCGTGGTGGAGAAAAGGAGCTACGACACGAGAATGGAGGAACGGGAAGAGGGGAACGGAGCAGAAGCTCACTGCGGACTCGACGGGCTTGACGGCGATCTCGGGGACGCACTGGAGACGGCGGGGCGGCGAAGACGATCTCCGGTGGCCGGGGATGAAGACGACGTCGATGGAGGTGCTCTAGGGCCTCCCGAGGCACGTGGCTTGACGGAGAGATGGCCGGCGACGTGGCGGAGCTTGCAGACATGGAGAGAGGGCGAGGGGGAGGCGGTGGCTGCGGCGGCGACGAGCTGCGGCGACGACAGCGCTCGGTCGCGGTGAGAGAGAGCGACGGAGAGGAGAGGAAGGGAGGAGTGGAGGGGCGGGTTGGTCAGAGCGATCCAGACGGCTCTCGCGGGTCTGTCCGCGGCGCCACGCAAGCTAGCAGACAGGAGGTGGCACGACGCGTGGGTGCGCACGGCGAGCACGCGCCCCTGACCTCCTGGGGAGAGGTAGTGGGTGACTGGCGCGGCCAGCTGGCTGGGCCGGCCTGTTGGGCCAGTGGGCTGCCAGGCTGCAGGTAAGCACAGGTAAGTAATTCCCTTTTGTTTTTCTTTTCTAGTTTCTGACATTTGTTCTGTTTAATAAAAAAATACTAAACCATTTTATTTTCTTATGCAAATTTTTGTCGGGGCTAGTGGTATTATTCCAGAGCTCCTCAACTGCTAGCAAAATTTTTGGACAATATTATATATATATATATAACAATATATATCCAAAGCAAATAATTACTGCATTAATTTCAAATGCCTAAAATAAATACTTATGACCTCCTAAAAATGTTGGTTTAATTTTTATCTCTGTCCAAAAATTTTCAGAGAGCAACATGAACATTTTCTTGGACCTTTTTGGAGCAATTTTTAACTCGGTCATTTCCAGAAATGATTCTGAGGGTTTCACAAATCCTCATTTCAAAATTAAAAGGAATTTAAACATGATGCACAATGACTAGCTAGTCTAGGTCATACCAGATCTAGGGATGTGACAACCCGCCCCCACTCGGAAGAATCTCGTCCCGAGATTCAGGAGTCGGCGGAAACAAAGTGGGGTACTCAAGTCGAAGATGATCTTCATGCTCCCAAGTAGCTTCTCTCTCGGAATGATGAGACCACTGAACCTTGAGAAACTTGATGTTATGACGCTGAGTGACACACTCTGCTTGATCCAGAATGCGGACGGGGTACTCTCGATAAGTGAGGTTATCTTGGAGATCAAGCGTTTTGTGGTCCACTCCACGGATGGGATCCGAGAAGCAACGCCTGAGTTGAGAGACATGGAATACATCATGTACTCGGGAAAGATGTGGGGGTAGTTCCAACTGGTAGGCAACCTCTCCTTGTTTAGCGAGAATGTGAAAAGGACGAATGTAACGAGGAGCCAACTTGCCCCTGATATCGAAACGATGGTACCCTTCAAAGGAGTAACCCGAAGGTAAGCCTTGTCGCCAATTTCATAAGACACTTCCTTATGGCGGCGGTCATACTGGCTCTTTTGACTAGATTGGGCTGTTTTCAAATTCTCACGAATGACGCGAACTTGTTCTTCTGCCTCCTGGATCATATCCGGTCCAAAGAATTGTCTTTCACCGGGTTCTGACTAGTTCAAAGGTGTTCGATATCTTCATCCATACAGAACCTCAAATGGAGCTTTCTTGAGGCTGGATTGGTAGCTGTTGTCATAAGCAAACTCGGCGAAGGGAAGACACTTCTCCCAATCCATACCGAATGAGATAACACAAGCTCTAAGCATGTCTTCGAGAATTTGGTTGACCCTTTCCACCTGACCACCTGATTGAGGGTGGAAAGCAGTACTGAAGGAAAGATGGGTGCCCATGGCAGTTTGGAAACTCTCCCAGAAATGAGAAGTGAAAAGACTACCACGGTCTGAATTGATCTCTAGTGGGACACCATGAAGTGAAACTATTCGAGAAATATATAATTCAGTGAGCTGACTAGCAGTGATACTCTCTCGAACAGGTAGGATGTGAGACACTTTTGTAAGACGATCAATGACTACGAAGATAGCGTTATTCCCTCTCTTGGTCCTGGAAAGCCGGTGATGAAGTCCATACCAACTTTATCCCATTTCCGCTCAGGAATAGCTAAAGGCTGAAGGGTGCCAGCAGGCCTTTGATGCTCTGCCTTAACGCGATGACAAACGTCGCAGTTAGCAATGAACTGAGTAATTTCTCTCTTCATCCTAGTCCACCAGAACCTCTGGCGTAGGTCCTGATACATCTTAGTACTACCGGGATGAATCGTGAGAGGAGATTCATGAGCCTCCTTAAGAATCAGTTGTCGCGGATGTTGATTCTTGGGAACCACCAAGCGATTCTCAGAGAAAACAACACCTCGATCATCCATAGAGAAACATCCACCAACTCCCTTCTTAATGTTTCTCTTGATGCAGATAACACCCCTATCAAACTTTTGGTCAGAAATGATCTGATCCTCAAGGGTAGGTTTCTCCACCAAGGTAGAAAGGAATCCGTGAGGAGCAATGTGAAGATTAAGCTTACAGAATTCCTCATGGAGAAGTGGTTCGCCCTGCTGCAGCATAAGATTGTTGCAATAGGACTTACGACTTAGCGCATCAGCCATGACATTCCCGTTGCCTGGGGTGTAGGTAATCCCTAAGTCGTAATCTGAGGTCAACTCCGACCAACGTCTTTGCCTAAGGTTCAAATCTGGTTGGGTGAAGATATACTTGAGACTCTGGTGGTCGGTGTAAATCTCGCAACGTTTACCGAGAAGGTAATGCTGCCATGTCTTAAGTCCATAGATTACGGCTGCAAGCTCTAGATCATGTGTAGGATAATGCTCCTCATGTGGATGCAACTGTCGAGATGCATAGTCAATCACATGGCGATCTTGCATAAGAATGCAACCTAGTCCCGGTCGTGAGGCGTCGCGGTAGATAACAACTATGGGAGCAGAAGTCAGGCGTCTTTTCAGTTCCTGAAAACTGTACTCACATTGTGGGGACCACTCAAACTTTTTATCTTTCTTGAGAAGTTCCGTGAGAGGTTTGGCCACTTTGGAGAAGTTCTCAATGAAGCGGCGACAATAATTGGCTACACCAAGGAAACTCCTAACTTGTTTAATTGTTTCAGGTGGAGTCCAATCAAGAATGGCTTGAACTCTCTCGAGATTGACAGCAATGCCCTTACCAGATATCACGTGGCCTAGACAGGTCACTTCTGGCAACCAAAATTCACACTTGGAGAACTTGGCATAAAGGTGGTGCTCTCTGATTTTCTCTAACACAAGTCTAAGATGTTCAACATGCTCTTCCTCGTTCTTCGAGTAAATAAGAATATCATCGATGTAAACCATGACGAACTTATCTAAGTACTCCATGAAGATCGAGTTCATCAAGCGGGAGAATGTAGCTAGAGCATTGGTTAGACCAAAGGACATGACGGTGTACTCATACTGGCCATAACGATTGACAAAAGTCCTCTTAGGAATGTCCCCATTTCTGATCTTGATGTGGCGGTAGCCTAACCTCAAATCCATCTTGGAAAAGATTGAGGATCCAGCGAGCTGATCATACAGATCGTTCATCCTGGGAGCAGATACTTGTTCTTTATCGTGACAAAATTAACGGGACAATAATCTACAACCATCCGGTCCGTACCATCCTTCTTCTTGACGAAGAGGACGGGGCAAGCCCAGGGAGAAGAACTAGGACGGATGAAACCCTTTTGCAAGGATTCATCGAGTTGTTTCTTAAGCTCGGCTAGCTCTAAGGGTGCCATCTTGTAAGGTCTCCTAGAAATTGGGGCGGTTCATGGGATAAGATCTATGACAAACTCTACATCTCTGTCTGTCGGTGGGAACAACACCTATGGGATCACAAGAATCCCTACTATGGTTGCAGGGCGCGGGTCGTGAGAAGAGCGGATCAAACAGATAGCACACGGTTCGTTTATCCAGGTTCAGGCCGCGAGGATGCGTAAAACCCTACTCCTGCTTTGGTGGATTGTATATCTGTGTTCTTGAGCTAGCTATGGGGCGTGAGGAGCTCCAAAAAGCCGAATCCTCTTCCTGGTCGCCTCGGGCCTCCTCTTATAGGAAAGGGGTTGCCACAGTGGCACACAAGAGGTGGAAAGGGTATAGTGATGTGAGGTTATCCCTCGCATTACATGACAAGGCACATTTAATGCGTCTTGCCCAGGTGTCCTTGCTTTATCGGAGACGGGGAGAGCCCTGTCTCGTCCGTCACTGCTCCCTCTCGTGTCGACACGCGCCCTGGCCAGCGACGCCCATGGTGCCATGTAGGCAGGCAGGCAGCTGAGGTGGCGCAGTTGTGGGTCTCCACGAAGATGCGCATGCCGCCACATAGGTGCCTGCCCAGCTGGTTGGGTCGGCAGCTGCATGCGAATGGCGGTGCAGGTTTGACTGGCGTGGGCCTGATGGTGGCCCTACGGGTGTTCTTGGCAAGGGCCTTGCCGGGGCCTCGGCAGGGGTCTTGCAGTGGCGCCTGCTGTCATCCCCGTCAAGGCTCTTGCCGGGGGCCTTGTGGTCGTCCTTGGCTGGGATCCCGCCAAGGATCAGTATCTTCTAAAGGGTGTATCTGATCTTGAATGTCTTCACAAAGATCTGCATGCCACCACGGGGATGTCTCCTGAATCCTTGCCCCATTGGGGCAGTGGACTCAAGGGTGACTCACTCCGTAGGTGTGGGGCGAGCTGCCATGGCAAGGGTCTTGCTGGGTTTGCTAAAACCGCCTCCCGGCAAGGATCTTGCCGGGGGGGGGGGCGCTTCGTCCCCTTTGCTCTTTGTGGTCTTGGTCTTGGCGTCGTTCTGCTTCTCCTGAGCTCCGGCCTTACCTTGGCTAACCTCCCTTGCCTTGCTCAGTGTGGTGGTGCCCGTGGCTCAGACTGCCTGCGCACAGTTATAGGGGTACAAAAAGTGTACCCCTCTTTTTGTACACCGACAGGAGCCCCGGGCCTGGGCCACACGTAAGCGCAATCGCGTCGTTGGGCTAGGCCCAAAAACGATGTGCGGGCAGGCGGGGCGGTTTTTACCGCGGTAAGTTTCTTCGCGCGCTGTGCTTCCCGCGCTTCCTGCACGTGGCACGGCGTGGGGAGGCATGTGTGACGTGTGTGGCATGCGTGGGGCTGAGCTCTGCATGCATGCGTCACATCGTAGTAAAGGGGGCGGTTCGCGCCCTCCCCATAAACGGAGGGAGGCGTGGAGGCGCGGCCCATTTACTGAACGGGGCCAAGGCGTGGTCTTCAAGGCGTCCACTCCTTATGATCACGGGGTGGGGAGAGGTTGCCTCACCCGTCGCCTTGGTCCTGCACGCCTGCCATGTGGCTCTCATGCGCTTGGGGTGGCGAATGGTGGAGGCGGGAAACCGGGCCGCCGCAGGCTGGGGCGGCGGGTCGGTCCCAGTTCACTGCGCCTTCTGCATCTTGATTGGCTGAGCGAGGCGGCCGAGCCCCCACCCCATTCCTTTATAAAGAGCGGGAGGGGGGATGGCGTCCCGCATTCCTTCATCTCCTCCTTTCTTCAGCTTCTACTCCCCTCTTCCATCTGCCATGGAGAGAGGGAATCCTGGTCCTTCGACGGTGGCGGAGAGGGTCGCCGCACGACAACGCGTCCCTCCTTCTCCTGCACCCGCGGTGGCAGAGCTAGCCGCGAGGGGAACAGGGAGGGGCGAGGCCGTGGGCGAGGCTGGGACGCTCGGGGAAGAGGAGGACGGGGCGGCACGCCGGCCTCGCCTCCGTCAGCTGTTCCTCTACCCATGGAGGGCCACGTTGGGGATGACCCTTGCGAGTTCTTCGTCAGGCTGTGCCGGCCGCCTCGCCGTCGGCTTCATCTCCCGACTCCATTCGCGCGGGAGATGGAGCTGGATCCGCCGGAGTCGTTGTGGCTGCACATGAGGGGTTACGGGATCAGTGGCATGCGGGCCCGCGTCAACTTCCCTGCCCCTCACGTGATGTATCTCCGTCGGGGATGGAAGACATTTGCCCATATCCACCGCTTGACAGAGGGGCTCACTCTCCTTTTTAAGCTGATGGAGGGTGGCCTTCTCTCCGTCAAGGTCTTCGGGTGCTTTGGGACCCGTGCAAGGTGCTGCGTGGAGAGCTCTTCTGATAGTGAAGACTCCTCTTTGGGTGGGAGTGACGAGGAGGACAGCGGCAGCGACGACGAGGGTAGTAGGCGGCAGGATGACGGGTCCGATTAGGTGTCGGGTGCCGCTTCGTGCGGCACTGGCGACCCCATCATCCGCGTCGCCGGCTCCCTGAACTTCTCGGAGTCGTCTCCTTGGGCGGCTGGTGTTGGGAGGCTGTGCAAGAGGAAGAGGGCGGGCGGCAAGGCCGTCAAGTCGGAGTACGCGGGCACCGACGCCTTCGACGCGTGCTGACGTCCTGCTGCCTCGTCTTCGAGCTCTGCTTCCGGCGGCGCCATCACCATCCAGCCTTTGGATGGCCACCAAGATGTTCTCTTGGTGTCTTCTGCCACCCGTAGCTTGCCTAGGCGCTCCTTTTGTCTCTTTTGCCTCCTTGACCTGCCTCCTGAGGAGAGGGACAAGAAAGGGATTACAGGCACCTTATCTCTTTTTAGTTTGTAAGCCTTCGGGCCTTTGTTGAATTTAAAATTTGTAATCCCATCATTCATGTTTTTCATTCCCTATGGACTGTACCTGAGTGGAATGTTTTTAATGAAAAAAGGATGCTTGCCGGGTCATTTGTTTGCGGGTGGAACCCACGACAAGGAGTAAATCCTTGATATCTTCAAGATAAACATTTCCTTGCCCGGCAACAGGCCTTGCCGTCTCCCCACTTCGCTCGACCTTCCTCACGCCTTTGGCGGAGGCAGGGATGAGGCGGGTTCTGGCTCCTTGTTTCATCCTTTCGCTGTCGCGACTACGACCAAACTAGGCCCCAGGAACGAGCCCTAGGGCCTAGAGTTATGGGAGCACGGTAGCTTAGGGGAAAACGAGGTTTCACATACCTCAGTCCATAATGGAATGCATGATAAGGGATGAAGAACTTATCTGAAGATGCAGCCCCCGGCAACCCTGGTTCGCCGTGGGTGAATCTTTGCTCTTGTAGCCCCCGACAATGCTGGCTTGCCGGGGGCTAGATGCTGGTCTGCTCATCTTCTTTTCCTCCCCAAGTGGTTAGGCACAGATATCTGTGTGTCCTATGAACCAAAGAAGACAAAAGAAAGACAAAGAGATGCACACTCGACCTCTAAGCTAGGGGTTAGTCGCTGCTAAGCACTATCAACCCTAACCATGGACGAGACTCGACCTAGCATGCATGCTATAACTTAGGGCGCCAGCGCTTCATTTATTTATGCTCAGGGTCTATGCCTGGCTTTGTACAAAGGGTTACATGCATCATCGGCAATCCTTCTACAAAAGGTGGCTTGCCGGGGGGGCCGGCAAGCCGGGCGTCACGGGTAAAACTTGCGAAGATGCTCAATGTTCTAGGAGTTACTCACCGGAATGGCATCTTCGGTCTCCAGGCGGACTGCGCCGGGCCTGGTGACTCGTATTACCCGATAAGGGCCTTCCGACTTTGGCGTCAACTTGTTGGAATTCTTGGCTGATTGAATGCGCCGAAGGACAAGGTCGCCTTCCTCAAGGCTTCGGGCATGAACCTTGCGGCTATGGTAGCGGCGCAAGGCTTGCTGGTAGCGTGCTGCTCTCACAGCCGCCCTAAGACGATCTTCCTCAAGGAGCATTGCGTCATCTTGCCACAGTTGCTCTTGTTCAAGCTCATCATAAGCGAGCACTCGAGGTGACCCGTATATGAGTTCACTGGGGAGAACTGCTTCTGCCCCGTATACTAGGGCAAAGGGTGTCTGGCCGGTGGCTTGATTTGGTGTCGTCCTGATCGACCAAAGAACCGTCGGCAACTCATCAATCCAGTGCCTTCCACTCTTGTGCAGCCAGTCAAAGGTCTTGGTCCTTAAGCCTCGCAGTACTTCAGCGTTTGCCCTCTCAGCTTGACCATTGCTTCGTTGGTGAGCAACGGAAGCGAAACAAACTTTGCTGCCGAGGTCTTGGATATATTGCATGAAGGTGCGGCTTGTGAACTGTGTGCCATTGTGGGTGATGACCTTGTTGGGTACACCAAAAGGGCACACTAGTCCCTTGAAGAACTTGAAGGCTGACTGAGCTGTGACCTTCCTCACTGCCTCCACCTCCGGCCACTTTGTGAACTTGTCGATTGCAACGTACAAGTACTCAAAGTCCCCGACAGCGCTGGGGGAAGGGCCCAGTATGTCGAGCCCCCAGACCGAGAAGGGCCAGGAGAGACGAATGGTTTGAAGGGCCTGAGCTGGCTGATGTAGCTTCTTTGAATGGAACTGACACGCTTCACACCTGGTGACTAGTGTCGTTGCATCCTGGAGGGCGGTGGGTCAGAAGAAACCTTGCCGAAATGTCTTGCCGGCAAGGGCCCTTGACACGATGTGGGATCCACATATGCCTCCGTGTATCTCCGCCAACAGCTCCAGTCCTTCCTCCCGAGGGATACACTTCAATTTCACACCGTTCGGCCTCTTTCTGTACAGGACGTCATCGACGAACTAGTACATGGTAGAGCGGCGGGCTACTGTTTCCGCTTCTTCCTGCTCTTCAGGAAGTTCCCCTGTTTGGAGGAATCGGACGGTATGCTATGCCCACGCTGGAGCCTGGGGCTCGACTGCGAGGACTAAAGGCATTTCCTCCGCTATGGGAGCGGCTGTCTCGACGGCAAGAGCTTGACGCTCCGCCAGAGCTATCCGTCCCGTGGCGGGTTCAGTGTCCCCAGCAACATCCTTGCCGGTGGCTCCGGGGAGCTCGGCGGGAAAGTACTTGTCGGGTCCTGATTTCCTCCTCTTGTTCTGCACTGTTGATGGATCAACGGATGGTTGAGTTAGCTGGAGCACAAAGGTACCTGGTTCCATAGGTAGCTTGAGGGCAGCGCGTTTTGACAGGTAATCGGCGATATCGTTCTCCGCTCGAGGAACGTATTCAGCCTGTATACCGTCGAAACGCTCTTCCAGCTTTCTCACTTCATCGATGTAGGCCTTCATCAACGGGCTCTGGTAGTCCTTGTTGACTTGCTTGACGACGAGCTGCGAGTCGCCCCTAACGATGAGCTTCTTGATTCCGAGGTCCGCCGCGATCCTAAGACCGACTAGCAGCCCTTCATACTCTGCCGTATTGTTTGTTGACACCTCCTTGGGGAAGTGCATCTGGATCACGTACATGAGGTGCTCTCCAGTGGGCGCGACAAGCAGTACGCCAGCCCCGACGCCATGTAAGGAGAAAGCTCCATCAAAGTACATGATCCAACTGCAAATTGCCTCCTTGCCGGGGAGAGCAGTCTCTTGGGCTTCTTCGTCAAGCGTTGCGGTCCACTCTACAATGAACTCCACCAGGACTCAGCTCTGAATCGTCGAAGTACTTTCAAACTTGAGGCCAAAGCTGGACAGCTCCAGTGCCCATTCCACAATTCTTCCCGTTGCATCTGGATTGTGCAATATCCGTTGCAGAGGGAGGCGAGTGACGACAGTGATCTCGTGTGCCTAGAAGTTGTGATGCAGCTTCCTCGAGGCCATAAGAAGGCCGAAGAGCAGTTTCTGCACGCCGGAGTACCTTGATCTAGCTCCCTGCGGGAGGGAACTAACAAAGTAGACCGGGTGCTGCATCATTGGTGGTGTCGGGCTCTGTCGCTGCCATTACCTCGTCGTCAACCTCTCTCTACGCCAAAAGTGCGGCGCTGACCACCTGGTTCGTTGCCGCCAGGTATAGCAGCAACGGATCTTGTGGCCTAGGCGCAACTAGTATTGGTGCGGATGACAGGTACTTCTTCAAATCTTGCAATGTTGCTTCGGCTTCTAGCGTCCACTCCATCGGGCCCGCCTTTTTCAGGATCTTGAAAAAGGGAAGGGCGCGCTCGGCAGACTTGGAAATGAATCTGGCCATGGTGGCGACGCAACCAGCAAGCCGACACACATCCCTGATTCGCTTGGGTGCTTCAATCTGCTCTATAGCTTTGATCTTGTCCGGATTGGCCTCTATCCCACGCTATGATACAGAGAACCCGAGAAGCTTGCCGGACGGGATGCCAAAGACGCACTTCTCAGGGTTCAGCTTTGATCTTGCGCAGGTTTGCAAATGTTTCTTGCAAATCCGGTATGAGGGTTGCCCTGTCATTGGTTTTGACCACTATGTCATCCATATAAGTGTAACGCCCCGAGACCGATGTGCCAGGTGTCGTTCAGTTATTCGCTGTTGTTGCCTTGTCATTGCTTGCGTTTCATGCATTGCATATCATGTCATCATGCGCATTTCATTTGCATACGTGTTTGTCTCATGCATTCAAGCATTTTCCCCGTTGTCCGTTTTGCATTCCGGCGCTTCGTTCTCCTCCGGTGGTCATTTCTACCTTTCTTTCTTGTGTGGGGGTTAAACATTTCCGGATTGGACCGAGACTTGCCAAGCGGCCTTGGAATACCACCGGTAGACCGCCTGTCAAGTTTCGTACCATTTGGACTTCGTTTGATACTCCAACGGTTAACCGAGGGACCGAGAAGGCCTCATGTGTGTTGCAGCCCAACACCCTTTCAATTTGGCCCAAAACCCATCTAAGACCTCTCCATCATCTCGGTCGTTCGATGACGATCGCATGGCTGAAAACCGCACCTCATTTGGATTCTCCTAGCTCCCTTTACCTATAAATATGTGTCTCCCTCCGAAATCCTCGCGCAGATCTAACCCTATCTTCGTCCTCCTTGCGCCGCCGGACACGTCCGCCGGACGGCCGCACATGTCCACCCCGTCCAGCCACGTCGCCCGTCCAATGAGAGGCCGCCACGTCATCGTTGCCGCCTCCAGCATCCAACCCGCGCGCGCCACATGTCCTCCCCGCGCCCCACTTCGTCGGGGCCCGGAGGAGCCCAGATCCGGCCCTCCCCGGGCCCGAGTCGCCCGCGCCCCGCCTGCCTTTCCTCGTAGCCACGTTCGCCACCGAGCCCCCGCGCAGCCGCCCTTCGCCCCGCCGCCGACGAGCGCATCGCTCGCCGGACTTCACCGCCACCTCGCCAGAACGCCCCGCCACTGCGTCGCCGCCCCGGACCCGCCTGCCTCACCTTCTTCCTCCACCCTGCCACCCATCGTTGTGCCCTTCGCCGCACCTGTCCGGAGACAGGAGACGCCGCTGGCGACCTCAGGTCGACCCTGTGCTCCTCCTTGTTTCCTTCTCTCTCTCTCTTCAGACGCCGCCAACCGGATCTAGATCCCCCACGCCGAATCCGACCATTTCTGCCGTCCCGGCCTCCTTTCGGCGACCGGCGCCGCCACCGTGCACTCCCGGAGCTCCGGCGATGTCCCTCGGCAGGAGGAGAACGACGACCCGCTCGTGGGCGTCTCCCCCTCACGCTCAGGGGCCCCAGCGCCGGCCCATCCGCCTCGGCCTGCCTCTCCCCCGACCTGGGCCATGGCCCATGGGTGAGCAGCCCCTCCCCCCAGTCTCCTGTGCATCTGGCCCAACAGTTTCGGCCCATGTCATGTTTTTTTTCAGCGCCTGGGATTTTCCTATTTATCCAGAGTTTGCCAGTTTTGCAGAATAGTCCCCCTAGTTCATGCATTTAATAACTCACTAACCGTGCATCGGATTAAAATGTTTTATATATGAAACTTGCTCAGAATTTTGTGTAGATTAATAATATGCAACTTTCATCCATGTTAAAAATGTTAAAAATGTTGTTTGCTTTAATTTGCTCCTATGCCATGCTAAAATGATTTATTTCATAACTAAATAACCGTAACTCCGAATTTAATAAACTTTATATGTAATTGGGGTAGAATTTTGCCTAGTTTATCATGGTGGCCTTACTTTGCATGTTTTACAACCCTAAAATTGTATTTAGGGCAGAACAGTACCAAATCTATAATATGCTCATGAGGAGTTTCCGGAATTGTAGTTTGTTGCTTCCGGCCTCATTTAACCTTGACTAGATAGCTAGTTTTACTTTCTTCACCCTCTTGCCATGTTAATCAACATTTAATATTGTTGGGTACATAAATGAGATCGAACTAAATAACTTGAATGTGGTGTTTCGTCAATATGCAACGAAGTTGCATAATGAGCTCCACTTAATTTGTAGGATTGTTTGTGCACTTTGCCATGCCATGCATATTTAAACCGGACATGCATCATACTTGGTTGTGCATCATGCCTTGATTATGTGGTTGTTGTTTACCGTGATTGTTTGCTTCTTTCCGGTGTTGCTTCTTTGGGTTGGTTCCGATAACGTCGCGGTTGTGAGGATCCGTTCAACGTCGTCCGTTTGTCTTCTTCATGGACTCGTTCTTCTTCCTTGCGGGATCTCAGGCAAGATGACCATACCCTCGAAATCACTTCTATCTTTGCTTGCTAGTTGCTCACTCTTTTGCTATGCCTATGTTGCGATACCTACCACTTGCTTATCATGCCTCCTATATTGTTGAACCAAGCCTCTAACCCACCTTATCCTAGCAAACCGTTGTTTGGCTATGTTGCCCCTTTGCTCAGCCCCTCTTAAAGCGTTGTTAGTTGCAGGTGAAGATTGAAGTTTGTTCCTTGTTGGAACATGGAGATGTTGTTCCTTGTTGGAACATGTTTACTTGTTGGGATATCACAATATATCTTATTTAATTAATGCATCTATATACTTGGTAAAGTGTGGAAGGCTCGGCCTTATGCCTAGTGTTTTGTTCCACTCTTGCCGCCCTAGTTTCCGTCATATCGGTGTTATGTTCCCGGATTTTGCGTTCCTTACGCGGTTGGGTAATAATGGGAACCCCTTGACAGTTCGCCTTGAATAAAACTCTTCCAGCAATGCCCAACCTTGGTTTTATCATTTGCCACCTAGCCTTTTCTTTCCCTTGGGTTCTGCAGACTCAAGGGTCATCTTTATTTTAACCCCCCCGGGCCAGTGCTCCTCTAAGTGTTGGTCCAACCTGTCAGCTGCCGGTGGCCACCAGGGGCAACTCTAGGCTGGCCTACCCGTACCTAAGACAATCTGAGTGTGCCCTGAGAAAGAGATATGTGCAGCTCCTATCGGGATTTGTCGGCACATTCGGGCGGTGTTGCTGGTCTTGTTTTAACCTGTCGAAGTGTCTTGAGTTACCGAGATACCGAGTCTGATCGAAACGTCTTGGGAGGAGGTCTATTGCTTCATTGACCGTGAGAGCTTGTCATGGGCTAAGTTGGGACTCCCCTGTAGGGATTGAACTTTCGAAAGTCGTGCCCGCGGTTATGGGAAGATGGGAATTTGTTAATGTCTGGTTGTAGATAACTTGAACCTTAATTTAATTAAAATGAATCAACTGAGTGTGTTACCGTGATGGCCTCTTCTCGGTGGAGTCCGGGAAGTGGACACGGTGTTGGAGTAATGTTTGCGCAGGTTGTTCTCTAGCTTCTCGCTCGTGCTTTGCCTCCTCTTCTCACTCTGTTTTGCGAATAAGTTAGCCACCATACTTGCTAGTCGCTTGCTGCAGCTCCACTCATATTTTACCTTGCCATACCTATAAGCTTGAATAGTCTTGATCGCGAGGGTGCGAGATTGTTGAGTCCCTGTGGCTCACAGATTATTATTACACCAGATGCAGGGCCTGATGATTCCGCTCCAGGTGACGCGTATGAGCTCAAGTGGGAGTTCAACGAAGACTCTCAACGATACTACATTTCCTTTCCCGATGATCAGAAGTGGTGCCCAGTTGGGGGTGATTGGGACCATGTTGCATGTTGGGTTCTCTTTTATTTTGGCGCCATAGTCGGGCCTTGAGTGTATGGATGATGTAATGTTATTTATGTACTTGATTGACGGAGCGATTGTAAGCCAACTATGTTATCTCCCCTCTTATTATTACATTACATGGGATGTTTGTGAAGATTGCCTAACTTGCGACATATGCCTTCAATGCGATTATGTCTCTAAGTCTTGCCTCAACACGTGGGAGCTATAGTCGCTTCGAGGGTGTTACAAGTTGGTATCAGAGCCTTCCCCGACCTTAGGTGCCCCATTGCTTGATCATTTTTAGCGGGCGAGTTGTGTCTAGAAAAATATTTTGAGTCTTTAGAAAATTATATCGGAGAATTTAGGAATTCTTTTTACTTCCCAATCTCCTTATCGCTCTGGTAAGGCTTCCTGACATAGAGTTTTGACTCTTCTCTTCTCAAATTTCACTAAAAAAAATTTAGGATCACGCGGGTATCTTGGAATCGTTCTGATGGTTTTATGATGAGAACATTGACTTGGTGCCTCCCGTCAGGGGTTTAGTGGAAGTGTCCCGGGGAGTTGAGCTCTGAGGTGTTGTCATCATAATTTTATCGTTGCAATTCTGGAATACTTTAGATATTTTCGCCGACATCGAAAATCTCTTTTATGCAGTTCGTTGGTGAGATAACCTCGACGCCACCCAGTACTGGGCGGGAGTTCGGGAGTATTGCCATAACTCGTATAACGGATGCTTTTTGAAGGTTGAGGTAGATGATTTCCGAAGGTTTCTTGGTTATGTGTTGAAGGATGGATACAGCTGGATGTAGGATTTGCTAGTTTTGGGTGAGATATTATGCTTCCCCTGTATCCCCAACACCTGATTGCATAACCGGAAAATTTCGGGAGTTTATAAGTGGGAATTCAAGTAGCTCTTAGGATATCTTTCTGATAGATGTATGATATGAAATTGGGGTTCGATGTCTAGTGGTCCGCCTATTCACAGTCGGTTTTACAGTGGTCTCGTTGTGTATTAAAGAGTCCTTGGCTATGCCGACTCAGGGATGCTTCGTATGTCATGTGCACTGCCTTGTACATGATGGTGCTGTACGATCGAGCCCGTGTAGGCCCCACCACGAAAACTTCGGACGAAATCTCTATCATATGTTTGTTCCGGCGTATTCTGCAAGCCAATCCTTTGTTTTTTTCAGTTGTGGTATTCGAGTTGCTTCAATGTCAAATGTTGATTCCAAACCTTCCCCAAATGGTTTTCTCATACTCCGATGCGAATACTAATCCTTCTTGATAATCGAGATTGTCATGTCAATCCTCTTCTCAACCGATGTGCTTCTCTTCAAATGGATCCGATCATTGCAACATCCGCAAGTTTCAATCTCAGCTTTCTCTACGGTGTTCGTTTCATCCATCTCAAGTTGCATTTGTTTTCCCGCCCACCCACCCTTTTTCTTCAAGGACTCAGATTTCTCAATCAAGTATCATTTTATTGATGGAAGTCTCTCCATTCTTTTCCTTCATGTTCGTATCCGGTGATTGTCATGAAGATGCTTACGGAGTTTCAAGTTCGTCACTCATTTTCTTCCCGGATGGTTTCAAGTCAAGCTTTGTTGATCATATCATTTTCCTCGTTTCAATGTTTTCTCATGCTGGTGCAATTCTTAATCATTCCCCTCTCGCTATTCAATTGTTCCGGAGTGCTGAAGATATCTCAGAAGGATCGTCCTGTCATTCAAGATCCGTTAATCCTATTTTGAGGATGTTTATCTCATCCAAGCCTTTTAATTCTACCGGTGCAATATCTCTTTTCAAGTAAATCATTTCAACGGTGTAACTTTTGAGTGGGCCCTAACCCACAGGTCTTTTCCCAGGATCTTACCTGACTCTTCTAATCTCCCCGGAGCTATCATCAAATTCTTTTTTGAAGTTTGACGTAAGAATGAATTATCATCAGTCAAATGCTTTTCTCCTAGATCTTTCACAATTCTTTTCATCGTTGGCTCAACCTCTTCGTTTGATTCTTTCAGAGTGTCTAAATATTTCTTGGTGGTGTTTCTCGTTGGCATTCTCACCATTTGAAGACTGAAGAAGATTTTTACCTCCATATCTTGCTCCATTCTCTTCAAGATTCGTGGCTCTAGTTTGTTGCCATCCTCCCATAATTATTTTCGATTGTGAGATTTCTTTTCACCCATCCAGAGTAATTTAGGAGTCTTTTCAGTTTGATTATCCGGAGCCCACCATCTAAAATTTATTCATTCCAGCCTTCAGCTCTAATACTCTAAATCTTACCGGTGCTTCGTTCAAGTGATCTTTAATCGGCTCGTGATCTCTTCATTCTCATGTATCTAAATTCTCTCAAGCTTCTTCGTTCATTTAATAAATTCTTCCTGGTGTTTCTTTATCTTTACTTCGTTCATTTCCAATTCTTACGGTGATTCGTTCAAGATTTCTCTTCCTTATCAATTTATTCGTTATTTCAATTCTACCGGTGGTTCGTTCAATATTTTCCAAAGTTGGCACTATATCTATCTTAATGCTCTCTACGAGAATAACTAGTATGCCAAATCCATTGATTGTCATCAATTTAATTGGTGAAGGATAAGCATAATGTAATTCTTATTCTTGTTTCATTCAAGTGATTAATTCTTTATTCCGGAGGCTCATAAAAAATTCTTGGTTTCACTCGTTTCATCTTTTCTTTTCCGGAGTTCCAAGTTCTCTCAATTATATCATCACGGAGATCCATCTAAAGCATTGCAAGGTTTCACCTTGTGTTTTCAACTTCTCTTTCTTCTCGTTATCCTTTCGTTACCGGAGTTCTTTTTGGAGATTCTACATGTTGGTTCATCAAGGATTTATATTCCTTCTCGAAATGTTAATCGAGATTCTTTTTTAAGGAGTTCAAGCGTTCTTCATCTTGCTATTCGGAGTGCATTTCTGTCTACCTTATCATTCGAGGTGGTATTATGTCATTCTTGATAATTTCAGTTCGGGTTGTCATGATTCACATGCTGTCTAGAATGAGACATTTTTAAATCCATCATTCTCGTCATTGGAGCTATCTTGGGTTATATTTCACCTAAAGCTGTCCCTAAGGATTGTTGCTATTATGGTGCTCATAAATGATCCAAGCTCTTCATTTGTCCTTTCCGGTGCGACATACCTTTCTCGTAAATTTGTTCATATCAATCCAATTCTTTTCCGTGAGTGGCAGGTTGTCACCTCATAATTCGAGATGTATTCCATAAGACCATATCAAACTTATCCTTTTCGTTGTTGGTTTTCCAACAACTCCGTTCGACCTTTCTCTTAAAGATGCCTTTTCAAACTCTTTTGTGGCAGAAATTGGTATTTTCTTCTCAATTATCTTATTTCAATTATCTATCTTCTATTCTTTTGTTCTGGAGGCTTTCTGATGTTGCTCTCTTCAACCCATCTTCTTGCTTTGTCAGGATCGTGTTTTTTCATGTCTATCCATTAAACCGGAGTGCCGTGCCCTTTTGCTCAAGTTCTTTTCATTTTATCAAGTTTTTGCCTTCCGTTTCAACGGGAGCGCTGCCCGAATTTGGTCTTCTTTGATCCCCTTCTTTAACCGGAGTGTTTTTTCTATGTATATCTTCCCTTCAACCTCAAGGTTTCGCAATGCTCTTTGTCCCCCTTTTCTAACGGAGTGCTTTCGACTTTGTTCTCCTTCGTTGTATTCTTTTCTCGAATTTGTTCAACCTAGCAAGGTTCTTTGGTTTCACTCATTGGTCAAAGAAGCAACTTAGTTTTACCGCTTCTCTTTCCCTTTCGTTTTCCCTCCGGTGCCATTCTAGATCTCTGGACGAGATCCTCTCGTAGTGGTGGAGTGTTGTAACGCCCCGAGACCGATGTGCCAGGTGTCGTTCAGTTATTCGCTGTTGTTGCCTTGTCATTGCTTGCGTATCATGCATTGCATATCATGTCATCATGCGCATTTCATTTGCATACGTGTTCGTCTCATGCATCCGAGCATTTTCCCCGTTGTCCGTTTTGCACTCCGGCGCTTCGTTCTCCTCCGGTGGTCATTTCTACCTTTCTTTCTTGTGTGGGAGTTAAACATTTCCGGATTGGACCGAGACTTGCCAAGCGGCCTTGATTTACCACCGGTAGACCGCCTGTCAAGTTTCGTACCATTTGGACTTCGTTTGATACTCCAACGGTTAACCGAGGGACCGAGAAGGCCTCATGTGTGTTGCAGCCCAACACCCTTTCAATTTGGCCCAAAACCCATCTAAGACCTCTCCATCATCTCGGTCGTTCGATCACGATCGCGTGGCCGAAAACCGCACCTCATTTGGATTCTCCTAGCTCCCTTTACCTATAAATATGTGTCTCCCTCCGAAATCCTCGCGCAGATCTAACCCTATCTTCGTCCTCCTTGCGCCGCCGGACACGTCCGCCGGACGGCCGGACATGTCCACCCCGTCCAGCCACGTTGCTCGTCCAATGAGAGGCCGCCATGTCATCGTCGCCGCCTCCCGCATCCAACCTGCGCGCGCCACATGGCCTCCCCGCGCCCCACTTCGTCGGGGCCCGGAGGAGCCCAGATCCGGCCCTCCCCGGGCCCGAGTCGCCCGCGCCCCGCCTGCCTTTCCTCTTAGCCGCGTTCGCCACCGAGCCCCCGCGCTGCCGCCCTTCGCCCCGCCGCCGACGAGCGCATCGCTCGCCGGACTTCGCCGCCGCCTCGCCAGAACGTCCCGCCACCACGTCGCCGCCCCGGACCCGCCTACCTCACCTTCTTCCTCCACCCCGCCACCCATCGTTGTGCCCTTCGCCGCGCCTGTCCGGAGATAGGAGACGCCACCGGCGACCTCAGGGCGACCCTGTGCTCCTCCTTGTTTCCTTTTCTCTCTCTTCTTCTCTCTTTTCCTCTCTTCACCGTCCCTCTCTCTCCCTTGCAGCAAGCCGCCGACCGGATTTGGATCCCCCGCGCCGGATCCGACCATTTCCGCCGTCCCGGCCTCCTTCCAGCGACCGGCGCCGCCACCGTCCACTCCTGGAGATCCGACGATGTCCCTCGGTAGGAGGAGAACGACGAACCGCTCGTGGGCGTCTCCCCCTCACGCTCAGGGGCCCCAGCGCCGGCCCATCCGCCTCGGCATGCCTCTCCCCCGACCTGGGCCATGGCCCATGAGTGAGCAGCCCCTCCCCCCAGTCTCCTGTGCATCTGGCCCAACAGTTTCGGCCCATGTCATGTTTTTTTTTCAGCGCCTGGGATTTTTCTATTTATCCAGAGTTTGCTAGTTTTGCAGAATAGTCCCCCTAGTTCATGCATTTAATAACTCACTAACCGTGCATCGGATTAAAATGTTTTATATATGAAACTTGCTCAGAATTTTGTGTAGATTAATAATATGCAACTTTCATCCATGTTAAAAATGTCAAAAATGTTGTTTGCTTTAATTTTCTCCTATGCCATGCTAAAATGATTTATTTCATAACTAAATAACCGTAACTCCGAATTTAATAAACTTTATATGTAATTGGGGTAGAATTTTGCCTAGTTTATCATGGTGGCCTTACTTTGCATGTTTAACAACCCTAAAATTGTGTTTAGGGCAGAATAGTACCAAATCTATAATATGCTCATGAGGAGTTTCCGGAATTGTTGTTCGTTGCTTCCGGCCTCATTTAACCTTGACTAGATAGCTAGTTTTACTTTGCTTCACCCTCTTGCCATGTTAATCAACATTTAATATTGTTGGGTACATAAACAAGATCGAACTAAATAACTTGAATGTGGTGTTTCATCAATATGCAACGAAGTTGCATAATGAGCTCCACTTAATTTGTAAGATTGTTTGTGCACTTTGCCATGCCATGCATATTTAAATCGGACATGCATCATACTTGGTTGTGCATCATGCCATGATTATGTGGTGGTTGTTTACCATGATTGTTTGCTTCTTTCCGGTGTTGCTTCTTCGGGTTGGTTCCGATAACGTCGCGTTTGTGAGGATCCGTTCAACGTCGTCCGTTTGTCTTCTTCATGGACTCGTTCTTCTTCCTTGCGGGATCTCAGGCAAGAAGACCATACCCCCGAAATCAGTTCTATCTTTGCTTGCTAGTTGCTCACTCTTTTTCTATGCCTATGTTGCGATACCTACCACTTGCTTATCATGCCTCCTATATTGTTGAACCAAGCCTCTAACCCACCTTATCCTAGCAAACTGTTGTTTGGCTATGTTGCCGGTTTGCTCAGCCCCTCTTATAGCGTTGTTAGTTGCAGGTGAAGATTGAAGTTTGTTCCTTGTTGGAACATGGAGATGTTGTTCCTTGTTGGAACATGTTTACTTGTTGGGATTTCACAATATATCTTATTTAATTAATGCATCTATATACTTGGTAAAGTGTGGAAGGCTCAGCCTTATGCCTAGTGTTTTGTTCCACTCTTGCCGCCCTAGTTTCCGTCATATCGGTGTTATGTTCCCGGATTTTGCATTCCTTACGCGGTTGGGTAATAATGGGAACCCCTTGACAGTTCGCCTTGAATAAAACTCCTCCAGCAATGCCCAACCTTGGTTTTACCATTTGACACCTAGTCTTTTCTTTCCCTTGGGTTCTGCAGACTCAAGGGTCATCTTTATTTTAACCCCCCCGGGCCAGTGCTCCTCTGAGTGTTGGTCCAACCTGTCAGCTGTCAGTGGCCACCAGGGGCAACTCTGGGCTGGCCTACCCGTACCTAAGACAATTTGAGTGTGCCCTGAGAAAGAGATATGTGCAGCTCCTATCGGGATTTGTCGGCACATTCGGGCGGTGTTGCTGGTCTTGTTTTAACCTGTCGAAGTGTCTTGAGTTACCGAGATACCGAGTCTGATCGGAACGTCTTGGGAGGAGGTCTATTCCTTCGTTGACCGTGAGAGCTTGTCATGGGCTAAGTTGGGACTTCCCTGCAGGGATTGAACATTCGAAAGCCGTGCCCGCGGTTATGGGCAGATGGGAATTTGTTAATGTCTGGTTGTAGATAACTTGAACCTTAATTTAATTAAAATGAATCAACTGAGTGTGTTACCGTGATGGCCTCTTCTCGGCGGAGTCCGGGCAGTGGAGACGGTGTTGGAGTAATGTTTGCGCAGGTTGTTCTATAGCTTCTCGCTCGTGCTTTGCCTCCTCTTCTCGCTCTCTTTTGCGAATAAGTTAGCCACCATACTTGCTAGTCGCTTGCTGCAGCTCCACTCATATTTTACCTTGCCATACCTATAAGCTTGAATAGTCTTGATCGCGAGGGTGCGAGATTTCTGAGTCCCTGTGGTTCATAGATTATTATTACACCAGATGCAGGGCCTGATGATTCCGCTCCAGGTGACGCGTATGAGCTCAAGTGGGAGTTCGACGAAGACTCTCAACGATACTACGTTTCCTTTCCCGATGATCAGTAGTGGTGCCCAGTTGGGGGTGATTGGGACCATGTCGCATGTTGGGTTCTCTTTTATTTTGGCGCCGTAGTCGGGCCTTGAGTGTATGGATGATGTAATGTTATTTATGTACTTGATTGACGTGGCGAGTGTAAGGAAACTATGTTATCTCCCCTCTTATTATTACCTTACATGGGATGTTTGTGAAGATTGCCTAACTTGCGACATATGCCTTCAATGCGATTATGTCTCTAAGTCGTGCCTCGACACGTGGGAGCTATAGTCGCATCGAGGGTGTTACAATAAGCTTCCATATTTCTATGGAGCTGGGGTTCAAAACCAATCTGGACCGCCCTTGCAAATGTCGAACCAGCACTCTTCAGCCCGAAAGGCATCCGCATGAAACAATACGTACCACATGGGGTGATGAATGTTGTTTTCTCTTTGTCTTCTCTTGTCATGAAGATCTGGTGGTAGCCGGAGTAGGCATCGAGGAATGACAACAGATCACACCCAGCTGTGGAGTCAACAATCTGGTCGATGCACGGCAATGGGAAGGGGTCCTTAGGACAAGCGTTATTGATATCTATGTAATCAATACACAGCCTCCACTTCCCATTAGCCTTGTGCACTACTACCGGATTGGCCAACCACGTTGGATGGAGCACTCCTCTTACCAAACCCGCTGCTTCCAGTTTCCGGATCTCCTCTATGATGAACTCTTGTCATTCCAAAGCTTGCTTTCTGACCTTCTGCTTGACGGGCCGTGCATGAGGACAGATAGCAAGGTGGTGCTCAATCACCTCCCTGGGAATGTCGGGGATGTAAGAAGCTTGCCATGCAAACACATCGACATTCGCCCGCAGGAAGGTGACGAGCGCGTCTTCCTATTTGTCGTCAAGGGTGGAGCTTATGGTGAAAGCCCCTCCCGTGCCGTCCTCATTGACAGAAACCTTCTTGGTTCCCGATGGTATGGCCCTGGGCTTCTTGTTTCCGCCGGTGGAGCTCTCTGGCACGTCCTCGACGGGAGCGCTACACTCCGAAGAGGTGTGCTTGCCGGAGTGGGTGTCCGAGGTCTCACCTGTCTTCTTCTTCTTCTTCCCTCCCGGGGTCCCAGCGGCAGGAGCAAGTGCCCTAGTGGCGGCAGTTGCTGCAACTGCTTGCTGGTATAGTTGGTCAGCGCAAATCAGCGCATCTTTCTTATCGGAGGGGATGGTGATGCTCGTCACAGGTCCTGGCATCTTCAGGGTGTTGTAGGCGTAGTGTGGCGCCGCCATGAACTTGGCCAGCGCTGGGCGGCCAAGGATCCTGTTGTAAGGCAAGGGAATCTTGGCAACATCAAACACGGTCCTCTCTGTCCTGTAGTTCAGATTGCTTCCAAAAGTCACGGGCAGCGTGACCTTTCCCTTAGGTTGGCTTCTTCCCGGGTTGACCCCCTGAAACGTGCCCATCTCTTCGAGGTCTCCATCAGGAATCTGCAATTTCTCGATCACGGCAGGCGAGATCAAGTTCAGACCAACCCCGCCATCGACTAGCATCTTTGTCACCTTGAGGTTCCGTATTGTTGGTGAAACCAACAATGGCAAGCACCCGACCGCAGTAGTGCGATCAGGGTGATCCTTAGTGTCAAAAATGATAGGTGTGCTGGACCACTTTAGCGGCCTTTGGGCATCAAACGACGGCTCTGCCACTGTAATCTCTCGCGCCTGCTGTTTAAGCTGGCGGTGAGAAGTATGCAGCAAGGCGCCGCCGTCGATGCACATGGCCTCTGTAGCTTTCTGAAACTCTTTGTCGCCGGATTCGTCGTCCTCTTCATGATCGTCGTCTTCTGGCTTTTTGTCAAGGCCCCGGGCGGGCCACTCCTGTTGTTTATCCTTGCCGCGACGGCTTGCCTGGCCGTCATGCTTCTTGCCGGACCCCTTAGCACCGTCTTGGCCCTTCTCCTTGTCCCGCCTATCATATTCAGCCCTCCGCTTCACAGCGAGGAGCTCAACTTGTCGGCAGCCTTGGAGAGCATGGCCTTTGGTGCGATGGATCTTGCAGTATCGCTTGTCGGAGTTTCCTGGCTTCTCGGCAACCGCCAAGGCCCGGCAGACGACACATCCGGCAATTTCCTTGCCGGCGTCATCTGCCTTGGTTTTCTTGGTGGAGCCGATGTCATCAGATCGCTCGACGGCAAGCACGGCTTTACCTTTGCGCTTCCTTTTGCGGCGCCGGCCCTTCTTCGCCGGGGCGGCAGTATCTTCATGTAACACCCTCGATGCGACTATAGCTCCCACGTGTCGAGGCACGACTTAGAGACATAATCGCATTGAAGGCATATGTCGCAAGTTAGGCAATCATCACAACATCCCATGTAACATAGATAATAAAAGGGGAGGTAACATAGTTGGCTTACACTCGCCACGTCAATCAAGTACATAAAATAGCATTACATCATCCAAACACTCATGGCCCGACAACAGCGCCAAAATAAAAGATAACCCAACATGCGACACGGTCCCGATCACCCCAACTGGGCACCACTACTGATCATCAGGAAAGGAAACATAGTATCATCGAGAGTCCTCGTCGAACTCCCACTTGAGCTCAAGCGCGTCACCTGGAGAGGAATCATCAGGCCCTGCATCTGGTTTGGAAGTAATCTGTGAGCCACAGGGACTCAGCAATCTCGCACCCTCGCGATCAAGACTATTTAAGCTTAATAGGTAAGGCAAGTTAAATATGTGGAGCTGCAGCAAGCGACTAGCATATATGATGGCTAACCTATTCGCAAAAGAGAGCGAGAAGAGGATGCAAAGAACAGTCAAACAACTAGGGGGCAACCTGCGGCAAGCATTACTCCAACACCGTGTTGACTTCCCGGACTCCGCCAAGAAGAGACCATCACGGTAACTCACACGGTTGATTCATTTTAATTAAGTTAAGGTTCAAGTTATCTACAACCGGACATTAAAAAATTCCCATCTGCCCATAACCGCGGGCACGGCTTTCGAAAGTTCAAATCCCTGTAGGGGAGTCCCAACTTAGCCCATGACAAGCTCTCACGGTCAACGAAGGAATAGACCTCCTCCCGAGACATTTCGATCAGACTCGGTACCTCGGTTCTATAAGACACTTCGACAGGTTAAAACAAATCCAGCAACACCACCCAGATGTGCCGACAAATCCCGATAGGAGCTGCACATATCTCGTTCTCAGGGCACACCGGATGAACAAGACGTCGGGTAGGCTAGCCCAAAGTTGCCCCTGGTAGCCCCAGACATCGCTCGGTTGGACCAACACTCAGAGGAGCACTGGCCCGGGGGGGCTAAAATAAGATGACCCTCGGGCTCCGGAAACCCAACGGAAAAAGAGGCTAGATGGAAAATGGTAAAACCAAGGTTGGGCATTGGTGGAAAAGCTTTAATCAAGACGAACTATCAAGGGGTTCCCATTATAACCCAACCGCGTAAGGAACGCAACAATCTGGGAACATAACACCGATATGACGGAAACTAGGGCGGCAAGAGTGGAACAAAACACTAGGCGAGAGGCTGATCCTTCCACCCTTTACCAAGTATATATATTCATTAAGATAACATGGCAATATAATGATATCCCAACAAGTAAATAGTGTTCCAACAAGGAACGGTCTCCAATCTTCACCTGCAACTAGCAACGCTATAAGAGGGGCTGAGCAAAGTGATAACATAGCCAATCAACGGTTTGCTAGGACATGGTAGGTTAGAGGTTTGACATGACAATTTGGGAGTCTTGAAAGCAAGTGGTAGGCATCGTAGCATAGGCATAGCAAAAGAGCGAGCATCTAGCAAAGCAAAGATAGTAGTGATTTCGAGGGTATGATCAACTTGCCTACAAAGTTGTCAGAGTTGACTGGATCCTTGAAAGCAAACTCAACGGGCTCCTCGTTACAGAACTCCTCTCCCATCTCTACCAAAACAAGACAAACAAGCAAACGGAACACAATCAACCACGTGTCAGGCTCAAACAATATGATGCAAGGATGGTATGCTATGCGGGATGCAAGATGTGACACGGAATGCATGAACCTGGCCTCAACATGGAAATCCTAGTGTGCCACTGGAAAAAGATGAGATGAAATCGCTTGAAAACTATATAAAGAACGCCGGAATCGGAGTTGCGGTTAGGAAATGGCAAGCAAATCAAATATGGCCACGTTCTGTGATTTACAGCAAGTAGCCATCTAAATGCGACAAGATGAACAAGCTACATCACGCAAACATGGCATAAAAATACATGGCAGGGATGCATTCATGGAGCTTAACAAAAGTCTAGCACTGAGCTACGGCCAAATCATCCATTAACAGGTTGAAACAAGCATGGCAAAAATGCATTTGACAAACAGATCTCAAACTTAGTGAAATTAACACTTGTCTGGAATTTCATATCAGATAGCACTCTTCGGAGCAACAAAACCACATGCTACAGGACCTGAAAATGGCAAAGTAAAGCATGGCATGGATCTACTCAAAGAGCTTAACAAAAGTCCCTTAGTGACCTTGAGCCAAAAGGGATCAAAAAATACATTTGCAAGCATGTGAACATGGCAAAACATAATCAGATCACAGACTTTGTGAAAACTGGAGCATGCTGAAACAGATATCAAGTAGGCATGTTTACGAGCTCGATGCACTCACTACAGAGCAATTCATGCCAATCTAAGCATACACCCATCAAGAATACACAAAATAAAAGCTAGACATGGCAAGAAGAATACCATGGCATGCACAGATTAACTACAACATCCCCGGCAAAATCGCTAACAAGTAGACAATCTGCCCAGATTCACGAAATGACAAAAGTAGAGCTTGATTGACTCAAGCTAGGGTGCTCCATAATTGCAAACAAAGACATGGATGGATAGAGCACTACAAGATTAACAAAACATCCTTATTGATCATCCTCAAAAGAGGCACGGATCATTAGCAAACAACATGAACATATAGCCATATGAGATAAACAGGTCAAGGACTTAGTGGAAATGCTAAGTCCCTGAAATCAGCATTAAGAAGTGCCTCACTTTGCAAGCTTGTGCTAGTCACCACACAGATCACAAAAATACATGGGTTGCACCTCTGGAAAGATGGCAAAACCCTTAACAAAACATATGTAGAGCATCAAGGCATATCATGCATACAATAAACATGGCAAAAATGACAAATATCTAAATGGAGCAGCAGATCTGCCAATTATCTCAAGTAGCACTCTTCTAACAGCATTTCGGGCATCAATATGAACTCAAATGAAATGATGCAATGAGTTGAAATGATGTACTCTCTGAGACGAACATTTTGAAATGCTATATGCCAAAAATGGAGCTACGGATGCAAAGTTATAGCATGAAGAACATGAGAAAATAATATGCAGACTTAGGGAAAAATCGAGGTCAACCCTAGGTTACTGTAGCTCGGATCTGGATCTGGGCGCACGCCGACCAAGGAACGCCGGAGTTCGTCGGGGAGGTCGGCCGGCGGCTTGCCGGAGAGCTCGGGGAGGCGGCGTTGAGGAGGGAGGAGGAAAGGCCAGGGCGGCGGCGTCGATGGTGATGGCCGGCGATGGCAGCAGGGAGGCTCCTGCCGCCGAGGGACGAGGCGGCCGCCAGCGAGTTCGTGCTGCGGCGCGGTGGTGCGGCTCCGCCGGAGAGAGAGAGGCGAGGCAGCGCGGGCTCGCCGCGGAGCTTGAAGACGAAGGCGCGGGCGAGGAGACCTGGCGGCGCGCGGCGGATGGGCCGCGGGGGCCAGCCTCGGGCCTGGCGGCCCCTCGCGGTCTTTTTGGTCCCTCGGTTAACCGTTGGAGCATCAAACGAAGTCCAAATGGTACGAAACTTGACAGGCGGTCTACCGGTAGAAAACCAAGGCCGCTTGGCAAGTCTCGGTCCAATCCGGAAATGTTTAATCCCCACACACGAAAGAAAGGTAGAAATGACCACCGGGGGAGAACGAAGCACCGGAATGCAAAACGGACAATGGGGAAAAAGCTCGGATGCATGAGATGAACACGTATGCAAATGCAATGCACATGATGACATGATATGAGATGCATGACAATGACAACAACACACGGGGACAAAAACCCGAACCCGAGAAAAGAAAATAACTTAACGCCGGAAATGGCAAGAGTTGGAGTACATATTGGGAAAGTCATATCCGTGGTGCTACAACACTCCACCACTACGAAAGGATCTCGTCCCGAGATCTAGGACTGAAAGAATGCCGTGTACTCAGAACGGAGGTGATCCTTGCGTTCCCAGGTAGCTTCACGGTCGGAATGGTGTGACCACTTGACTTTGAGGAATTTGATTGACTTGTTGCGAGTCTTGCGTTCAGTCTCTTCAAGAATAGCAACTGGGTGCTCACGATAGGAGAGATCTTCTTGGAGCTCAATGTCCTCGAAGTTGACGGTGCGGTCAGGAGTCTTGAAGCACTTTCGGAGCTGAGAGACATGGAACACGTCATGAACATTTGCAAAGTTTGAAGGAAGCTCGAGTTGATAGGCGAGATCGCCTCTCTTGCTAACAATCTTGAAAGGTCCCACTTTCTAGGGGCAAGCTTCTCTTTGATACTGAAGTGATGAGTACCTTTCATCGGAGAGACACGGAGGTAAACATGATCTCCGATCTCGAAAGCCAAATCACGGTGCTTACTATCAGAGTAGCTCTTCTGGTGGGATTGGGCTGCTTTGAGGTTATCTCGAATGACTTTGCACATTTCCTCTGCCTCTCTGATTAAGTCATTACCCAGAAGCTGACGTTCACCGGTTTCAGACCAGTTGAGAGGGGTACGACACTTCCTGCCATACAGAATTTCAAATGGGGCCTTGCCCGAACTTGCTTGAAAACTGTTGTTGTAGGCGAATTCAGCATAAGGAAGACAATTCTCCCACTTCATGCCGAAGGAGATCACACAATCCCTGAGCATATCTTCAAGAATCTGGTTGACACGCTCGACTTGACCGCTAGTTTGAGGATGGAAAGCTGTGCTGAAGCAGATGTTGGTGCCCATGGCCTTTTGAAAAGAATCCCAAAACTTGGAGGTAAAGATGCTGCCACGGTCTAAAGAGATCACTTGTGGAATACCGTGCAGAGAGACAATTTGAGAGGTATAGAGTTCCGCCAATTGAGCTGCAGCGATTGACTCTTTGATAGGCAGAAAGTGAGCCACTCTAGTGAGTTTGTCGATGACAACGAATATAGCATCATTGCCACGCTTGGACATTGGAAACCCAGTCACGAAGTCCATCTCAATGTGGTCAAACTTCCATTCTGGAATGGCAAGAGGTTGGAGGAGACCAGCTAGCCTTTGGTGTTCTGCCTTCACTCTTCTGCAGACATCACACTCATTCACGAATTGAGCAATCTCGCGCTTCATTCGAGTCCACCAATAAGCCTGCTTGAGGTCTTGATACATCTTCGTGATCCCAGGGTGGATGGAGAGGAGAGAATTGTGAGCCTCGTTCATGATCACTTTATGAAGGTCACCTTTGGGCACAACAATACGATCCTCGAAGAAGAGAGTGTCCTTGTCATCAAGGCGGTAGCACTTGTACATGGGTTGACTCTTGGCAATCCCAATCTTCACCTTTTTCACCATCGCGTCAAGAAGCTGGGCTTGGAGAATCTGGTCTTCCAAGGTAGGAGAGACTTGAAGGTTGGCGAGGAAACCTTGAGGAACAACTTGCAGATTAAGTTTGCGGAAAGCTTCACAAAGCTCGGGTCGATAAGGCTTGAGAATCAGACTGTTGCAGTAAGCCTTCCTGCTCAAAGCGTCAGCAATCACATTGGCCTTGCCTGGAGTATACTCGATACTCAGATTATACTCTTGAATCATTTCGACCCATCGAGTTTGCCTGAGGTTGAGATTAGGCTAAGTTAAGATGTACTTGAGACTCTTGTGATTCGTGAAAATGTCCACTTTTCTTCCCAATAAGAGATGTCTCCAAGTCAAAAGAGCATGCACAACTGCCGCCAACTCGAGATCATGAGTGGGGTAGTTCTTCTCATTAGGCTTCAACTGGCGAGAGGTATAAGCCACAACTTTCTTCTCTTGCATCAACACTGCGCCAAGACCTTGGAGAGAGGCATCACAAAAGACCTCATACGGTTTGGATTCATCAGGCGGAGTCAGAACTGGAGCAGTGATCAATTTCTCTTTCAAAGTGTTGAAAGCAATGTCACACTCCGGAGACCAAACGTACTTGACGTGCTTCTTGAGAAGATTTGAGATAGGCTTCACGATCTTGGAAAAGTTTTCAACGAATCTTCGATAGTAGCTTGCGAGACCGAGGAAGCTACGGAGTTGCTTCACGTTCTGAGGAGGTTCCCAATTCACAATTGCAGACACCTTCTCAGGATTCACCGCAATGCCCTTGGCAGAGATGATATGACCAAGATAAAGAACCTCATCGAGCCAAAATTCGCACTTGGAGAACTTAGCGTAGAACTGGTGTTCCCTGAGCTTATCGAGTACCAAACGCAAGTGCTTGGCATGATCTTCCTTGTTCTTCGAGAAAACCAGAATGTCGTCGAGATAGACCAAAACGAAGTCATTGGTGTAGGCGTTGAAGATGAAGTTCATCATGCGAGAGAAAGTCGGAGGAGCGTTGACGAGGCCAAAAGACATGACAGTGTATTCATATGAACCATAGCTTGTCCTGAAAGCCGTCTTGGGAATATCTTGCTCACGGATTCGAATCTGATGATAACCCATACTGAGATCAAGCTTGGAGAATACTTGGGCACCTTTGAGTTGTTCGAACAGCTCGTTGATGTTGGGAAGTCGGTATTTGTTTTTGATGGTCTTCTTGTTCAATGGACGGTAATCAACACAAAGTCGGTCCGTTCCATCCTTCTTCTTCACAAAAAGAACACCACAACCCCACAGAGAAGAACTAGGCCGGATGAGACCCATTCTCTCTTGAATATCAAGTTGCTTCTTCAGCTCCTTCAACTCTTCAGGTCCGAGCTTGTAAGGACGCTTGCACAAAGGTTCCGTGCCAGGCTCAAGATCGATGACGAATTCAACTGGCCGGTGCGGAGGCATTCCTGGAAGCTCTTCTGGAAAGACGTCTTGATATTCGCAAACTACTGGAATTTGCGAGATAGCATCCAGTTCACCTTTCTCATTGAGAGAAAACAGACGGATGGTATCATCCCGAGCGGCAAAGACAATTACATCCTCAGACGAATGAGTCAATTGAATCTGCCTGGCTGCACAATCAAGATGTGCCTTGTGCTTAGAAAGCCAATAGATCCCGAGAATAAGATCAATATCTGAGTTACGAAGAACCATAGGAGAAGAAAGGAACTTGTAATCACCCAAGGTGATAGTAACATCTGGAGCCATCATTTTGGTGTTCATGAACAAACCCGGAGAAGAAACCACTATCGGCTTAGGCAAATCAATAGTATGCACATCATGCATAGATGCAAAAGGCTTCGATAAAAATGATAAAGATGCACCAGTGTCAAAAAGAACTCTTGCGGGAATGTCATTAACAGGAAGGTTACCCATAATGACATCTGGCGAGTCCTCTTCATGAGCTGCATTCAGCAAGTTGACCTTGGCGGACTTGGTGTTATGCTTGACCATAGCTGTACTTGCCGATCTCACAGGAGGAGGAGGAGGAAGACGCCTCTGGTTCAAGCATTTGTTGGCATAGTGACCCTTCTGTTGGCACTTATTGCACGTGACCTCTGAAAGCGGACGGTGGTACGGAGCACTCGATCTTGGAGCTTGAGACGAAGTCTTGTTCTGAAAGCCAAGGTTGGGTGGGTGGGAAGATCCACTGCCACCTTTGCTCTTCTGATACGGCTGACGAAACGCAGGAGGAGGAAGCCAATACTTCTGCTGCTTGGCCACTTGAGTAGAGGAAGAAGGAGTAGTGTCGCTGACTCGCTTCTTGGAAGCATCACACCTCAGTTGAGCGGCCTCTTGCTTCAATGCCATGTTGTAGAACTCATCGTACCTCAAGGGCTCAAAGAGAACAAGAGCTAGCTGAATTTCTTCTCTGAGACCACCCTTGAACTAGTATATCATGCTCTTCTCATCAGGGACATCCTGCTTGCCAAAGTGGGCGAGCTTCTGAAACAACTTGTTGTAGTCATAGACAGACAAAGAGCCTTGCTTCAGGTTGCGGAATTCCTCACGCTTGCTTTCAACCACGCTCGGGGGATATGGTGAGCTCTAAAATCTTGACGGAATTCATCCCAGGTAATCGCACGTCCACCTCTGGAGTCCTTGTACTGCTGAAACCATTCTGCAGCTTGATCTTTGAGTTGGAAGGAAGCGAACTTGACGAAGTCCTCAGGCCTGACATTACTGCACTCGAAATGCTTGCATAGATCCACGAGCCAATCGTCAGCATCGGTTGCCTCAACACAATTGCTAAAAGTCTTTGGCCCGTTAGCAAGGAACTGGTTGAGTGTAGCAAAGTGATTCTGATTGTTGCCTTGGTTCCCTTGGTTGCCTTGATTGCGCTCTTGAAGAATTTACATGATCAACTGTGTGTTTGCATTGCTTGCGGCCATCACAGCTTGCCATGCCTCCGGAGGAGGTGGAGGTGGTGGCGGATCTTGATTCTGATTCTGATTGGTGCTCTTAGCGGGAGCCATCCTGAGGAGGTTGACCACCGTTAGCACATTGAGAGATAAATGAAGCTGAATCCAACGGAATGAAAATTGCAACATAAAGTCTTCACATCCGAACAAAATGAACGAATGCATTCCTCTTGAAATGGTCACATATCCATAAATTGAGAAGCCACTTAGAATTTAGGTAGAGAAATAAATCAACAAGGTACGGATAAAGAACGAATAATCGGTAAGAAATCCCAATCTCAAACCAACTATCCATGGAAGAAGAACTAGAGCTACGAGAATCCCCACCTATGAAACTCCCGAACCTCTCCGGTTATGCAATCAGGTGTTGGGGATACAGGGGAAGCATAATATCTCACCCAAATCTAGAAAATCCTACATCCAGCTATATCCATCCTTCAACACATAACCGAGAAAAACTTCGGAAACCATCTACCTCAACCTTCGAAAAGCATCTGTTATACAAGTTATGGCGATACTCCCGAACTCCCGCCCCAGTACTGGGTGGCGTCGAGGTTATCTCACCAACGAACTGCATAAAAGAGATTTTCGATGTCGGCGTACTAAACTCAGGTATTCCAGAATTGCAACGATAAAATTATGACGACAACACCTCAGAGCTCAACCCCCGGGACAGTTCCACAAAACCCCTGACAGGAGGCACCAAGACAATGTTCTCATCATAAAACCATCGGAACGATTCCAAGATACCCGCGTGATCCTAAATTTTTTTTGTGAAATTTGAGAAGAGAAGAGTCAAAACTCTACGTCAGGATGCCTTACCAGAGCGATGAGGAGACTGGGAAGTAAAAAGAATTCCTAAACTCTCCGATATATAATTCCTAAATGACTCAAAACATTTTTTCTAGACACAACTCGGCCGCTAATAACGATCAAGCAATGGGGCTCCTAAGGTCGGGGAAGGCTTTGATTACCAACTTGTAACACCCTCGATGCGACTATAGCTCCCACGTGTCGAGGCACGACTTAGAGACATAATCGCATTGAAGGCATATGTCGCAAGTTAGGCAATCATCACAACATCCCATGTAATATAGATAATAAAAGGGGAGGTAACATAGTTGGCTTACACTCGCCATGTCAATCAAGTACATAAAATAGCATTACATCATCCAAACACTCATGGCCCGACTACGGCGCCAAAATAAAAGATAACCCAACATGCGACACGGTCCCGATCACCCCAACTGGGCACCACTACTGATCATCAGGAAAGGAAACATAGTATCATTGAGAGTCCTCGTCAAACTCCCACTTGAGCTCAAGCGCGTCACCTGGAGCGGAATCATCAGGCCCTGCGTCTGGTTTGGAAGTAATTTGTGAGCCACAGGGCCTCAGCAATCTCGCACCCTTGCGATCAAGACTATTTAAGCTTAATAGGTAAGGCAAGGTAAATATGTGGAGCTGCAGGAAGCGACTAGCATATATGATGGCTAACCTATTCGCAAAAGAGAGCGAGAAGAGGAGGCAAAGCACGGTCAAACAACTAGGGGGTAACCTGCGGCAAGCATTACTCCAACACCATGTTCACTTCAAGGACTCCGCCGAGAAGAGACTATCACGGTAACTCACACGGTTGATTCATTTTAATTAAGTTAAGGTTCAAGTTATCTACAACCGGACATTAACAAATTCCCATCTACCCATAACAGCGGGCACGGCTTTCGAAAGTTCAAATCCCTGCAGGGGAGTCCCAACTTAGCCCATGACAAGCTCTCATGGTCAACGAAGGAATAGACCTCCTCCCAAGACATTCCGATCAGACTCGGTACCTCGGTTCTTCAAGACACTTCGACAGGTTAAAACAAATCCAGCAACACCACCCAGATGTGCCGACAAATCCCGATAGGAGCTGCACATATCTCGTTCTCAGGACACACCGGATGAGCAAGACGTCGGGTAGGCCAGCCCAGAGTTGCCCCTAGTAGCCCCGGACATCGCTCGGTTGGACCAACACTCAGAGGAGCACTAGCCCGGGGGGGCTAAAATAAGATGACCCTCGGGCTCCAGAAACCCAAGGGAAAAGAGGTTGGGCATTGCTGGAAAAGCTTTAATCAAGACGAACTATCAAGGGGTTCCCATTATAACCCAACCGCGTAAGGAACGCAACAATCCGGGAACATAACACCGATATGACGGAAACTAGGGCGGCAAGAGTGGAACAAAACACTAGGCGAGAGGCCGAGCCTTCCACCCTTTACCAAGTATATAGATGCATTAAGATAACATGGCAATATAATGATATCCCAACAAGTAAATAGTGTTCCAACAAGGAACGGTCTCCAATCTTCACCTGCAACTAGCAACACTATAAGAGGGGCTGAGCAAAGCGGTAACATAGCCAATCAACGGTTTGCTAGGACATTGTAGGTTAGAGGTTTGACATGGCAACTTGGGAGGCTTGAAAGCAAGTGGTAGGCATCGTAGCATAGGCATAGCAAAAGAGCGAGCATCTAGCAAAGCAAAGATAGTAGTGATTTCGAGGGTATGATCAACTTGCCTGCAAAGTTGTCAGAGTTGACTGGATCCTCGAAAGAAAACTCAACGGGCTCCTCGTTAGCGAACTCGTCTCCCAGCTCTACCCAAACAAGACAAACAAGCAAACGGAACACAATCAACCACGTGCCAGGCTCAAACAATATGATGCAAGGATGGTATGCTATGCGGGATGCCATGCGGGATGCATATGCAAGATGTGACAAGGAATGCATGAACCTGGCCTCAACTTGGAAATCCAAGTGTGCCACTGGAAATATGAGATTAAATCTCTTGAAAACGATATAAAGAACGCTGGAATCGGGGTTACGGTTTGGAAATCGCAAGCCAATCAAATATGGCCACGTTCTGCGATTTACAGCAAGTAGCCATCTAAATGCGACAAGAAGAACAAGCTACAACACCCAAACATGGCATAAAAATACATGGCAGGGATGCATTCATGGAGCTTAACAAAAGTCTAGCACTGATCTACGGCCAAATCATCCATTAACGGGTTCAAACAAGCATGGCAAAAATGCATTTGACAAAGAGATCTCAGACTTAGTGAAATTAACACTTGTCTGGAATTTCAGATCAGATAGCACTCTTCGGAGCAACAAAACTACATGCTACAGGACTTGAACATGTCAAAGTAAAGCATGGAATGGAGCTACTCAAAGAGCTTAACAAAAGTCCCTTAGTGACCTTGAGCCAAAAGGGATCAGAAAATACATTTGCAAGCATGTGAACATGGCAAAAACATAATCAGATCACAGACTTAGTGAAAACTGGAGCATGCTGAAACAGATATCAAGTAGGCATGTTTACGAGCTCGATGCACTCACTACAGAGCAATTCATGATAATCTAAGCATACACCCATAAACAATACACAAAATACAAGCTAGACATGGCAAGAACAATACCATTGCATGCACGGATCATTAGGAAACAACATGAACATATACCCATATGAGATAAACAGGTCAAGAACTTAGTGGAAATGCTAAGTCCCTGAAATCAGCATTAACAAGTGCCTCACTTTGCAAGCTTGTGATAGTCACCACACACATCACAAAAATACATTGGTTGCACCTCTGGAAAGATGGCAAAACCCTTAACAAAACATATGTAGAGCACCCGGGCATATCATGCACACAATAAACATGGCAAAAATGACAAATATCTAAATGGAGTAGCAGATCTGCCAATTATCTCAAGTAGCACTTTTCTAACAGAATTTCGGGCATCAAGATGAACTCAAATGAAAATGATGTACTCTCTGAGACGAACATTTTGATATGCTATATGCCAAAAACGGAGCTACGAATGCAAAGTTACAGCATGAAGAACATGAGCAAATAATATGCAGACTTAGGGAAAAATCAAGGTCAACCATAGGTTACTGAGCTCGGATCTGGATCTAGGCGCACACCAACCGAGGAACGCCAGAGTTCGTCGGGGAGGTAGGCCGGCGGCTTGCCGGAGAGCTCGGGGAGGCGACATTGAGGAGGGAGGAGGAAGGCCGGGGTGGCAGCGTCGATGGTGATGGCCGGCGATGGCGGCGGGGAGGCTCCTGCCTCCGAGGGACGAGGCGGCCGCTGGCGAGTTCGTGCTGCGGCGCGGTGGCGCGGCTCCGCCGGAGAGAGAGGCGAGGCGGTGTGGGCTCGCCGCGGAGCTTGAAGATGAAGGCGCGGGCGAGGAGACCTGGTGGCGCGCGGCGGATGGGCCGCGGGGGCCGGCCTCGGGCCTGGCGGGCCCTCGCGGTCGGCGGCAAAGTGGGCGCCGCCCAGGACACGTGGCGCGCGCGGATTGGTCGGCGGTGGTGGGCGGACACGTCCGCTCCGTCCGGACGTGTCCGGCGGCGGCGGAGGAGATTTTTTTAGGGTTTAGAGAGAGGTGTTCCGAGATTTGGAATGGGGGAGGTATATATAGGCATAGAGGGAGCTAGGAGAGTCCAAATGAGGTGCGGTTTTCGGCCACGCAATCATGATCGAACACTCTAGATGATGGAGATGGTTTAGGTGGGTTTTGGGTCAACTTGGAGGGGTGTTGGGCTGCAACACACACGAGGCCTTTTCGGTCCCTCGGTTAACCGTTGGAGCATCAAACGAAGTCCAAATGGTACGAAACTTGACAGGAGGTCTACCGGTAGAAAACCAAGGCCGCTTGGCAAGTCTTGGTCCAATCCGGAAATTTTAATCCCCACACACGAAAGAAAGGTAGAAATGACCACCGGAGGAGAACGAAGCGCCGGAATGCAAAACAAACAACGGGGAAAAAGCTCGGATGCATGAGATGAACACGTATGCAAATGCAATGCACGTGATGACATGATATGAAATGCATGACAACGACAACAACACACGGAGACAAAAACCCAAACCCGAGAAAATAAAATAACTTAACGCCGGAAATGGGAAGAGTTGGAGTACATATTGGGAAAGTCATATCCGGGGTGTTACACTTCATCTGAGGAGTCGGTTTCCACGTCGGCGTGTTCGCCGGTGTACTTCCTTCCCTCTTCAGCCCGGGCACATCTGTCAGCAAGAACATAGAGTTCTGCTACATCTTTCACCTTGTTCATTGCCAGCTCTTCGCGCATCTTGCGGTTACGCACGTTCTGATGGAACGCGCTAATGATGGTGGCAGGGTGAACATCAGGGATATTGGACTGTATCCGGCTGAACCTCTGTATATACTTGCGGAGACTCTCGCCTCCCTTCTGGGGAATGACGCGCAGGTCGCTCGCTTGGCCATGGGCTTGGTGGCCTCTAGTAAAGGCACCCACAAACTCATGGCACAAATCCGACCAGGAGGAAATAGAGTCTACCAGCAAGTGCATCAACCATGACATGGCCTTGGGTTTAAGAGCCAACGGAAAGTAATTCGCAACCACCTTATTGTCGCGGGCTCCGGCAGCTTGCATCGCAATGGTGTAGATGTTGAGGAACTCGGACGGGTGGGTCTTGCCACCGTACTTTTTGCCCACGTCAGGTTTGAAGGTGCGGTGAGTGGGCCACTGGAACTGCCGCAGCTCACGTGTAAAAGCCGGACAGCCTACCTCGTAAGGTAGGCCTCCAGGGCTCTTCGGTGCCGGGTGGTTCACAGCAGGCCCTGCTCGCCTATCTGACTGGTGGCGCGCTCCGAGCCGGCGCTCGATAGTGGTTCGAGCGTCTTCATGTTCTCATTCCCGAAGGACTTGGCGCTGGTCACAGTGGCTCCATGGGTCAAACGATGCTATGGAGATTTTTTCACCCGTTACGTCGCGACGGGCTGGCGTCCGCAGTACCGGGCGGGGAGGAGGCGAGTGCACCGTGGTCGCAGCGCCGCTGGCTTTCCTGCCACTAGTGTGTGGGACTCCGTCGGAGCGTCGATCCGGGGGCTCCACTGGACTCGGTTCGTCTTTGTTGGCCACCGCAACAAGGCTTCGGATAGTGGCTCTCCATTCGTCGAGTTTCCCCGTAGTGGGAGGAAAATCGAGGAGCAACTGCGCGCGCGCCAGGGCTTCTGCTGGCGTTGATGGCAGCGAAACCTGCACGGATCGCCACGCGCTTTGACTTCTGACCATGTTAGAAGGAGCTCTATCACGACCCAGCGGTCGCATGCCATCTTCATTAGCGCCTGGGCGAGCAGGCAGGTCTTCTACCTCCCGGGAGTGGCGCTCGGGGCTCTTCCCGCGGTGACGCCCGGGGTCTTCGGTGTGATTACGCCATTCGTCGCGTGCCGCTTGAGAGGAGCGCGCCGTCGGTGCCGGCGTGGGAGTTTTGGAGGCCCTCGCATTGCCTTCGGGCGAGGTGGCAGCGATCTCGGAAGGCCCCGTGCCACCCGCGGAGGGCCAGGCTCCCTCTTTGGATTTGGCGGCGTGTGGCCCGTTACCAAGCGCATGAACATCGCCACCTCCCAAACTCCGACTGCTGGGATGGTGTTGGTGTTCGCGAACGACGCCCTGGGTCCTTTCTGCGACCGGTCCGCTGCTCGCCCCCGTCGGGACGGGATGTCCGGCTTCCGACGGGCCAACCACCATCGTCGTCTTCTTGTTGGGCGCCATGACGATGAAGAAGCATCGAACTAACTGCTAAAGCCGATTCTCACAATTGCGACCCCTACCTAGCACGCCAAAGATGTCGGTGGGAACGACACCTATGGGATCACAAGAATCCCTACTATGGTTGCGGGGCACGGGGTCGTGAGAAGAGCGGATCAAACAGATAGCACACGGTTCGTTTATCCAGGTTTGGGCCGCGAGGATGCGTAAAACCCTACTCCTGCTTTGGTGGATTGTATATATGTGTTCTTGAACTAGCTATGGGGCATGAGGAGCTCCAAAAAGCCGAATCCTCTTCCTGGTTGCCTTGGGCCTCCTTTTATAGGAAAGGGGTTGCCACAGTGGCACACAGGATGTGGAAAGGGTACAATGATGTGAGGTTATCCCTCGCATTACATGACAAGGTGCATTTAATGCATCTTGCCAAGGTGTCCTTGCTTTATCGGGGACGGGGAGAGCCCTGTCTCGTCCGTCGCTGCTCCCTCTCATGTCGACACGCGCCCTGGCCAGCGGCGCCCGCGGTGCCATGTAGGCAGGCAGGCAGCTGAGGTGGCGTAGTGGTGGGTCTCCATGAAGATCCGCATGCCGCCACGCAGGTGCCTGACCAGCTGGTTGGGTCGGCAGCTGCATGCGAACTGCGGTGGAGGTTTGACTGGCGTGGGCCTGATGGTGGCCCTACGGGTGTTCTTGGCAAGGGCCTTGCCGGGGCCCCGGCAAGGATCTTGCTGTGGCTCCTACTGTCATCCCCGGAAAGGCTCTTGCCGGGGGCCTTGTGGTCCTCCTTGGCTGGGATCCCGCCAAGGATCATTATCTTATAAAGGGTGTACCTGATCTTGAATGTCTTCACAAAGATCTGCATGCCACCACGGGGATGTCTCCCAAATCCTTGCCCCATGGGGGCAGTGGACTCAAGGGTGACTCACTCCGTAGGTGTGGGGCGAGCTGCCACAGCAAGGGTCTTGCCAGGTTTGCTAAAACCGCCTCGTCCCCTTTGCTCTTTGTGGTCTTGGTCTTGGTGTCGTTCTGCTTCTCCTGAGCTTCGGCCTTACCTTGGCTCACCTCCCTTGCCTTGCTCATTGTGGTGGTGCCTGTGGCTCAGATTGCCCGCGCACAGTTATAGGGGTACAAAAAGTGTACCCCTCTTTTTGTACACCGACACTGTCAGGTGGAATACCTGGCAGTTCCTCTGGAAAGAAATCCGGAAAGTCACGTACTACCAGGATATCATCAAGGTCTGGAAGAGGGCTGGCATTAAGAAAATAGAGTTGACGCTTTGCAACTCTGGTGGAGACAGTGACTATTTTGCCAGATGGGTGTGTAAGCTGAACAGACCTCGTGTAACAATAAATCTTGGCATAATGGGCTATCATCCAGTCGATACCCAAGATGATGTTAGTATCTGTAGACTTGAGGGCTATAAGTGATGCAAGAAATACAAGTCTGTCACCAAGGATTTCATTACCATGGCTTACACTAGAAGTTTGCCATTTGGATCCAGGAGTTTGAATGACTAGTGGACAGGCATATCACAAAATGAAATGTTGTGCAAGTTAGCATAGCTTTCAGGAATGAAGGAGTGAGATGCTCCAGTGTCGAACAGAACCGATGCTGGATGACAATTGACAAGGAGTGTACCAAGAACGACATCCGGATCATCATGAGCGTCTTTAGATGAGACGTGATGCACACATCCACGTTCAGTGGGAGCTGACTTGACACTGATCATCTTGCGTGATGGCTTACCACGGCCTACAGACTTCTCAGGCGGGGGTGGAGCATAGTTGGTTTGAGAGCAGTCACGTGCATAGTGTCCTGGCTCTCCGCATGTGAAGCAAGTCCCTGAAGTAGATGTGGACCCGCATTAACAAGCGGTCTACCAGTAGGCCTGGTGATAGAGGCAAAGGTGTCCCGATCTTTCGATGAGATGGTGGCTATCGTTTCTGTGGGTGTCGACCTAGACAATCCGACTACGAACGTGCGAGACGTCGCGCCTTAGCAATCGCTAAACCAACTTCCGAGGGGTTATTGACCACGCCGGAGGACGATCAACCTGACCACGAGGGTCTGTTTCCTGCAATCAAATGAAGAACAAGCAAGAAACTGAGAATGCAATCTGGATATTGCGAATATAAGATGAAAGCTTTATTGATCAAGGTGGGGTTCTGTGACGTCTTGGTCTAGTCGTTGGACACAAACGAAGTACGCGAAGTTGCAGCTATGGCAAACTTTTAATCTAAACAAAACCCAAAGTCTAAATGACGCCCTAAGGGCTGTATATATGGAGGAAGAGGGGGGAATTTCGTGGCCCTTGTAGGAGGGGTCCGAAACTAACCCTAACTCTTGTTTCCCCACACATACGGACTCTAAAAACAGCCTATACTTCAGTATTTCGAAAATACATGGGTCGGGCCCAATAATAAGGTGACGCAACACCTAAAATAGCCTTTGGACGAAACTTATGAAGTGGCATCTTGTATATTTCGGCCAAGGCTTCATGCACTCCTTATGGTGGCTTCAAAGTCCTGAAATCATCACTTGTAACTCTGTTCTTGATTCCCTTGCGCATGCCATCGTCTCCATGCTTGATCTTGCCCCAAGGTTCATCTTTCTTGTCCAAGCTAGGCCCTTCATTTGTAAGTAAAACAAATGTATCCAATTTAGGCAGCATCATATTCTCATGAACATTAGAATCGTTACCAAGAAACGAAAGTATCTGATAATTCAATTGGCGTGCGCGAGCTCTAGTAATTGGTCCAGTATGTATAGCAGCAGGGGCTGTGGGTGTAACAATGGTATTGATGTCCTCATCACCTGGGTGGAGCATGTAACTGAACTGGGTGAGGCGCCACATAAGAGGGCCTCGATGAATAACCGGGTGGAAGACCGGAGTTTGGAACCCAAATCCGGCGCTTCTGAGAACTAGAACTGGAGGAAGAACCCAAATCATGGGTGTGCTTATGAGACTCCTCGTAAGTGAGTTGAGCTGTCTCCGCATTAATGGCCTTGTTCACAAGAGCCTGGAATGTATCACAGTGATGCAGGTGGAGATCACGACGCAACTTGGGGTTGAGACCCTTCCGGAACCTAGCCTGCTTCTTGGCATCTATGGACACTTCTTCTGCAGCATAGCGGGCGAGGTTCTCAAACTCTCTACCGTAAGCATCAATAGCCATCTTACCCTGGATGAAACTACAGAACTCTTCTCTCTTGCGGTCAATGAGAGCTTGAGGAATGTGATGCTCGCGAAAAGCCTCAGCGAAATCTCTCCAGCTGGGTATCTGGCCACCTGGAAGCATAGCCTCATAGTTATGCCACCAATGACTAGCAGGACCTTCCAGGTGGTATGTAGCATAGGTAACCTTGTCATCTTCAGCTACGTTCGTGGAACGTAGCTTATGAGGGATGCTATGGAGCCAGTCATCTACATCGAGTGGTTCAATGGAATGATTGAAGGTAGGTGGTTTCAAACCAATGAAATCATAGATGGTTGTTGACTCTTTGCACTGGGGTGCGGTGTTCTCCTCGATACGTGCTAACAAGCGGTTAGACTCACGCTTGTTCCTATCCATCTCTAACATGAACTCTGCCAATGAAGACTGGTCGGGAGGATCCTCATCCCTACCATCTCCGTGGTTCCGACTATGAGCAACAGAACTTCGGTAAACTGACGACATCCTGAAGAACCAACCAAGGAAACAAAGATGGATTCAGCATCATCATAAGGATGTAGGATATAGTACATGGAAAATACTATCTCCTGAACTCCTAGGACAATTCCAGCAGCATAACGGCAGTAAAATGCTCAAAATGAGACATTCTGCAAAAGACGAGGTAGCACCATACTCAACATCATCACTCAAGGTTCTGAGGTATTACTAAACAGGCTACACCGGAGGTACTTGAACTGGGATAAGACTCTGATCAACCAATCCTAAGAGACTACGGAGTAGTAACACGTGATCCTGATAGAAAGAAGAGGAAGCCTAGTCCTTAACCCCGTAGGAAAGATAGGATGACTCAGATCAGAAGGCATGAGGTATAAGGAGTAAAAATAGCCTTACGTTCCCTTCCATAATCAATTCCCCTATATAGATAAAGAATTGCTAGACCCAACTTCGACCAGGATGGTTTGGAAATCCTAGAGGCAGTCAAGCTCTGATACCAAAGCTGTCGGGACCCCAATTCTAAGTCACACCGATCTAGCATGTAACACCTCATATCACTTTGCGGCCTCACACATGGTATTCCCACGGTTGTCACCTTACCATGGCCCGGGACCGTTTGCGCCTTTTGGCTCACGTATATGATAGTGTCGCTAGCATCCATATAATAGAGAACCCGGACCGACATGACTAGTCGTGAACCCAAGTGGCACTAACTTATGGGGACAAGCATACATGAATCAACATCGAGCATGTCGGTCAGCAGCTTGTGAATCCGGGATGTAGCACTGGGCTAACAAGACTCCGGATGTCACCACATGACATTTCTCCGAAGGGACAGACACAGGAACGAAGTGAATCACATGCCGGCCAGTCTAAGTGTTCCGGAGCAGCAGTGCTGGGCTAGCAGGACTCCGATAAACCGGGCTGTAGCGGACTACCATGGCTCGGTGGAAGCACTAGACTACATTTACCCATAAGAGAGGCTAACAAGGATAGACAACTAGGTTGTCAGATCCCACACATAGCAATACATGTTACACGTACGCATAACATGCAAGTATGTAATGTATAACATGACATCACAACATAGCGCAAAGTCATATAGATAAAGGCTCAGAAGAGCCACATAGAATTAAATACAAACAGGGGTCACATGACCCATCATTCAGAGCATACAAGCAACGGAAACATTACATGTCTGAGTATAGACAACTACACAAGAAAAAGGCTGAGAAGCCTGACTATCTACAAGTCCCTCCCAAGAATACAAGATCGTAGCTGAGGAAACAAGCTACTCGTCGAAGTCCAAGCGGTACTACTAGTGAGACAGATGTCTCACCTGCAAAACATAAATAAAGCAAACGTGAGTATAAGGTACTCAGCAAGAATTACATCAGATCCTATCATACATGCATTTGTATGAAGAAGGTAGTGTGGGGTTTAGTTGCAGCAAGCCAGCTATGACTTAGTGGCTATCCTGTTCTACGACTACGCGAAACTTCTTTGAGGTGAGGCATCGCACACGAGTCCACTAATCACCACATCAATACACTACTATGGATTCATTCCCGTCTCCTTACGAGAAGGCCATACATAGCACTCACACTTGTCTTGAGCATTTTAGAGTATCCATTTCAAGTTGTCTATGTACCACGTAAGCATCCAAGAAGTCCATAACCGAGGACACAACTATTCGAATAGATCATGATAACCCTGCAGGGGTGTACTTCTTCACACACGCTCTCACCACTTATCACCATGTACACGTCATGTACCTCGGCAACCTTCAAGCGGAAGCCTGGCGAGGGTGTCGGCCACTTCCTGACTAACCACACAAGTCTGTCATCCAGGTTTACCGCCTATTCGGGTTCCATCCGCAAGGAGATCCGTCCGGGGTGTCGCTCACGGTCCCAAACGATGTGAGCAGGGTTCCCAAGCCCACCATCCGGGTGCCACTTGGTACACCGTGCCACTGTGCCTAGTCTGTCCCAAGCCCACCTGGCCGGGTGCCACTTGGTAGACTACTAACACTATCTACAAACACCAGAAACTAATTACAACTCCTGGACAGAGATTAAGTTGGCTAATAAGTCGAGAGGGGCACTTAAGCATTCCAATGTGTGGTAGTAGCTAGTCATTGGACAACATACACGGAACTCGGTGCTTAAAGACGGTTCCGGTGAGACAACCCACCATGTACTCCTACATGGCCTCTCACCGCTACCTTTACCAAATCATGTTCACACGCTTAACTCTCAGCACCAGTACATATCGTAACACTCCAATTCATTCCCGATGAATCAGACCTGACATACTCTAAGCAATAGCAGGCAATGCATGGTATGAACACAAAATGGATCAATCAACTCCTACACATGCTAGTGGGTTAACTATTTACTATCGCAATGACAGGTCATGCAGAGGAATGGGTTCACCTACAGCAGCATAGAGTAGCAGTTGAATCGTTGTTGTCCTAATGCAATAAATGAGAGCAGGAGCGAGAGAGTAGGATTGTATCGGAATGAACAAGGGGGTTTGCTTGCCTGTTAGATCAACAGGGGGGCACTTCTCCACTAACAGGTACTCTGGATCGGTCTCCGGAGCAGGACCTATCGAGAAGGAACGGTGTCGACAAATCAAAACACAATCATATGCAACAATATGATGCATGAACATGGCATGTAGATGCGATGTTGTTTGAGATAATGCGGCTAGCATTCATTTGGATGAAGTCCATTTGAACCAAGAATTCAAATGCAACTACAAGTTAAGTCTTTATGAATGCCATTAATATGTTTTCGCCTATACAGCAAGTATAAGTTGGTTTATCATGCATGAAAATGGTACAGATGGATAGATTGCATTTTTCTGATAATTTTTCATATATAAATTATTTCAATCTGAGCTACGATTGAATTTCTATGAATTTTTATAGTTTATATCATTTTCTGGAATTTCCTGATTTATTTTAATACCAGAAAATGAATAACTGCGTTAGCACTATGTCAGCATGACGTAAGCGATTCAACGGGGCTAACCAAGTCAAACCTGATGTGTGGGGTCCACACATCAGTGTCACAGTTAGTTAACAGGGTTAGTTAGTTATTAAACTAATCCTAAACTAAAATTAACAGGGCCGGGCCCCACATGTCATTGAGCCACAGGGGTCAAAGCTGGGTCAACAGGGGGTTGGACCCGGTCAATCTCGCCGGCGTTAAGCCGCCAGCGAGGCAGAACACGGCAGAGGGCTCGGGATCGTCGCTCCAGCGACCATTTGGGCGGCAGAGACCACCCACGCGAAGCCCAGGCTCACGCGCATCCAGGGGAGGCGACGGGAGGACACAGGGTGGCCGGAGCTCGCCGGAGCGGAGCTCGGGGCGGTGGCCGGAGCACAGCTACGGCAGGAGCGGGCTATGGGGCACGGCGAGGCCACCCGAGGGGCTCTACGGCACCCTTGTGGCACCAGGAGCACAACTGGGTGCTCGGGGGCGGCTGGCTCGGGCTCTGGCCATGGTGGCTCCATGATCGGCAGCGAGGAGCTATGGCCGTTGTGGGGAAAAGGAGCTACGGCGCGATAATGGAGGAATGAAGCAGAAGCTCACTGCGGACTCGACGGGCTTGACGGCGAGCTCGGGGACGCACTGGAGACGGCGGGGCGGCGAAGACGATCTCTGGTGGCCGGGGATGAAGACGACGTCGATGGAGGCGCTCTAGGGCCTCCCGAGGCACGTGGCTTGACGGAAAGATGGCCCGCGATGTGGCGGAGCTTGCAGACACGGAGAGAGGGCGAGGGGGAGGCGGGGGCTGCGGCGGCGACGAGCTACGGCGACGGCAGTGCTCGGTCGTGATGAGAGAGAGCGAGGGAGAGGAGGGGAGTAGTGGCGGGGTGGTCAGAGCGATCTAGACGGCTCTCGCGGGTTTGTCCGTGGCGCCACGCAAGCTAGCAGGCAGGAGGTGGCACGGCGCGTGGGTGCGCACGGCGAGCACGCGCCCGTGGCCTCCTGGCGAGAGGTAGGGGGTGACTGGCGCGGCCAGCCGGCTGGGCCGGCCTGTTGGGCCACTGGGCTGCCAAGCTACAGGTAAGCACAAGTAAGTAATTCCCTTTTGTTTTTCTTTTCTAGTTTCTGACATTTGTTTGGTTTAATAAAAAAATACTAAACCATTTTATTTTCTTTTGCCAATTTTTGTAGGCGCTAGTGGTATTATTCTAGAGCTCCTCAACTACTAGCATAATTTTTGGACAATATTTTATATATATAACAATATATATCCAAAGCAAATAATTACTGCATTAATTCCAAATGCCCAAAATAAATACTTATGAGCTCTTGAAAATGTTGGTTTGATTTTTATCTCTGTCCAAAATTTTTAGAGAGCAACATGAACATTTTCTTGGACCTTTTTGGAGCAATATTTATCTAGGTCATTTCCAGAAATGATTATGAGGGTTTCACAATTCCTCATTTCAAAATTAAAAGGAATTTAAACATGATGCACAATGACTAGCTAGTCTAAGTCATACCAGAACTAGGGATGTGACAAGACCTCAACAAGGCTAGCCCGAAGGACCCATTTCCCTTGTCATGTATCGATCAGATTATGGATTCCACCTCGGGTTGTGAATTTCTCTCCTTCCTGGACACGTACTTCGGATATAACCAGATCTTCATGTCCAAAGAAGATGAAGAGAAGACATCATTCATCACCCCATGTGGTACGTACTGATTTGTCCGCATGCCATTCGGACTAAAGAGTGTCGGGTCCACTTTCGCAAGGGCAGTTCAGATTGGTTTTGAGCCACAGTTACATAGAAACATAGAAGCTTATATTGATGATATCATCGTCAAGAGCAAGGAAAAGACCACTCTTATCCAGGATTTGGAGGAGACGTTTGCTAATATATGCAAGATCAATTTGAAGCTTAATCCAGAGAAGTGTGTGTTTGGAGTCCCCTCCGGCAAGCTACTTGGTTTCTTCGTGTCCCATCGGGGGATCAAAGCTAACCCCGACAAGATCAACGCCATCGAGCAAATCCATGCACCAAGGACAATTAAGGATGTGAGGCACTTGACGGGATGCGTTGCCGCGCTAAGTAGATTCATGTCCAAGTCTATTGAGCGTGCCCTGCCGTTCTTCAAAATTTTGAAGAAGGCAGGGCCTATGAAGTTGACCCAAGAAGCAGATGCAACTCTGCAGGAGTTGAATGCCTACCTACCATCTATGCCTACCTTGGTTGCTCCTAAACCCTACGAGCCGTTGTTGCTGTACTTGGCAGCAACCAGCCAAGTGGTCAGTGCGGCCTTGGTAGCACAACCAGAAGTGGATGAGGTAGAAAGTGGAAAGATAACGGGAGAGTCAGAAAAGGATCAGAACAACAGTGAGCACGGCAACGAGAACAACCCTAGGGACGCAGCAAGGAAGAAGGTGGTGCAGCGCCAGTGTACTTCATCAGCTCCTTGTTTGCAGGGGCTAGATCAAGGTACTCTGGCATGCAAAAGTTGATCTTTGGTCTCATTATGGCCTCAAGGAAACTGCACCACTACTTCCAACCCCATGAGATCATGGTTGTTACTCGTTTTCCGTTCCAAAGGATACTTCAAAACCGTGAGGCTACCGGTAGTGTAGTGGAGTGGGCTTTGGAGTTATCTAGCTTTTGTTTGAAGTTTGAGAGCACATCAACCATTCAGAGCAGGGCGCTGGCAGAGTTTATTGTGGAATGGACGCCAACCCCTAATGAGGAGGTGACAGAGACAGCTATCCCCAGCAAGGAATCACCCCAAGAATGGATTATGTATTTTGATGGTGCTTTTTCCCGACAAGGTGTAGGGGCTGGCGTGCTTCTTGTTGCCCCCTCCGGGGAGCACTTGAAGCACGTCGTACAAATGCACTTTGCCCGGGAAGAGGCCATCAACAATACAACTAAGTATGAAGGGCTCCTTGCCGGGCTCAGAATTGCAGCTGAATTGGGAATTAAGGAGTTGATCATACGAGGAGATTCTCAACTTGTGGTGAGACAAGTCAAGAAGGACTATCAAAGCCCATTGATGGAAGCATAAGTCGGGGAAGTAAGGAGATTGGAGGAGCACTTTGACGGGTTGCAAATAGAGCACGTACCCCGTGTAGAAAACAACATGGTTGATCACCTATCAAAGTTTGTTGCGCAGAAGCTTCCTATGGAACCAGGAACTTTTGTTCTCCGTCTATATCAACCCTCCATATCGCCAACCACAATGGCCGGAAAAGGAGAAAGTTGGACTACGGTAAGCCTCTCCCGATCGAGCCATCCGCTCCCAGCAGAGACCCTGCTAGAAACAATTACTCACTGCCTGTCGGACCACCCCTTCCAGCCGGGCCAATGGACCCCGCGAACGAGGCTAGTGCTCCTGCAGCCGAGGAGGTGCCGCTAGTCCTCGTTGCCGAGCCCCAGGCTCCAACTTGGGCGAGGCACATTGTCCGCTTCCTCTAAACCAGAGAACTTCCCGGCGACCAAGATGAAGCTGAGAAAGCAGCCCGGAGGACCAGTATATATTAGTTTGTCGATGACATTTTGTACAGAAGGAGGCCCAAGGGTGTGAAATTGAAGTGTGTCTGCCGGGAAGATGGAAAGGAACTGCTGGCTGAGATTCACAGAGGAATGTGTGGCTCACACATTGGATCAAGGGCATTAGTTGGGAAAGCATTCCAGCAAGGATTCTATTTGCCCACAGCCCTCCAAGATGCGGTCGAGCTCGTCACGACATGTGAAGCCTTCTAGTTCATTCCAAGAGAACACACCTGCCTGCCCAAGCCCTTCAAACAATCCCTTTATAATGGCCCCTTCCCCCAAGCAATTGGGGGTTTGAATTCTTGTTCGTCGCTATCTACATGTTTACAAAGTGGCCCAAAGTGTTTGTCATGAGAAAGGTGAATGCTTAGTCAGCTATGAATTTCTTGAAATTATTGGTGTGTCATTTTGGAGTTCCCGCAAGTATCATCACCGACAACGGCACCGAATTCACGAGCCACGCCTTCATGCAATATGTTCGTACCCTCGGATGCAAGATCTCGTTCGCCTATGTGGCACACCCCCGAAGCGATCGACAAGCTGAGAGGGCGAACACTGACGAGTTGCATGGATTCAAGACAAGAACTTCTGATATGTTGCAGAAGCATGGCAGGTAGTGGATCGAGGAGCTGCCGGTAGTTCTCTCGTCCATCAGAACGACACCTAATTGAGCTATCAGGCAGACTCCCTTCTTCCTGGTCTACGAGGGAGAACCAGTTATCCCCATGGAACTCATTAACGGGTCCCCTCGAGTGCTTGCCTACGATGAAGTAGTTCAACATTAGCACTGTCATGACGACGATGTGCTACTCGAGGAGAACTGTCTCCGGTCTGCTATACATGCTGCATGCTAACAGCAAGCCCTGTGTCGCTATCACAGCCGCAGGGTTCATGCCCGGTGTTTTTACGAAGGTGACCTTGTCCTTACGCGCGCTCAGTCTGCCAAGGGTACAAACAAGTTGTCACCGAAGTGGGAAGGCCCTTACTGGGTGGTATAAGTCACCAGACCCGGTGCAGTCCGTCTGGAGATCGGAGACGGCACTCAGTTGCAAAACACATGGAATATTGAGCATCTCTACAAGTACTACCCGTAAGGCGTGAGTCTGTCGGGCACTACCCGGCAGCCACCCTTTTGTACAGGCCTTGCCTCAGCTGCTTGTAACCCATTGTACAAAGCCGGGGCGATGACGCCATGCAAGAGAAAATAAAGAAGCGTTGTAGAGGGGCCCCACAACTAAGATTGCATGCATGCATGAGCACACCGAGATAACTACATAAGCATCTCATGACCATTTGCATATCCATATAGATAGGATTGCATCATGCATTCATTCTCATCTATATGAAGTTTCAGGTTCCTGCCGTGAACTTGGCTTCGACAAAGGGTGAGAAGATTGCATGGCATAGTGATCCTCGGCAAGACAAATAGATAAGTTTTATCTCTTATCCATTAGTGTTCTATAAAGCTATAACTTTGTATGAGAAAACCTCGCCCCTCTTTTGAAACTTAGGTGCTCCCATCCCTGACTCGAACGTTGCCTCGGTTAGTATGGTCGTAGTTACCTTTGTTTAAAAAGGAGCCGGCGGGGGGCTAGCTCCTCTGTCCGTTACCCGGCAGACGTAGCTCTCCGGCAGACAAAGAGGGTGCCGACAGGATATCCTACCGAGGAAAACTCATTTATTTACATTGAAGATGAATTCCACCTCTGCATGGACATACACATGCACGGGTTCCCGGCAGAGTTTATCTTTCTCATTCATATGCTGATACAAGTACAAGCATTACAGAATACAAAGATGAAATCGGGAGATTACATTATTTGAATTAAAATTTGGCAATTGCCTACAAATTTAAGATTGAAAAAAAGATAAGTGCCCCGTTATGCCTTTGTCACTGTCCATCTCCTACAGGAAGAAGTTGAAGGGGCCAGAGGCGGGCACAGCTGGGATTCGGCGCCTCCCCAGGATCAGGACGGCGCCGCTCCCCGGCAGCAACGAAGACACCGGAGGGCAGCCATGGATGGTGACACTGCCGGAGGACCAGATGGGAGGCACAGAGTCACTGGCAAACACGGCTCGTCAGAACGGACGTCCCCGTTCTTGACGCATCGTGGGTTGCCATTGCCTTCCGCATCACTACCACCCAAAGACCTCGGCTCGACCACCACGCCGGGTTCCATGCTCTCTAAATCCTCCCACGGAGAGCATGGTCGACCCTGGGATCCCTGACGTTAGAAGCCATCGCACGTCCCGAAGGGTGTGTGTAGGATGTGGGGTTCCGGCTAACCCTTAAGGTTCGAACACTGGGGTGCGTGCGAAGTCTTTCTCTCCTATCGATCTACGCTCTAGCTCGCTAAGATCTTGCGGACGAACTCGACGGACTCACAACACAGAAAGACATGGGGTTTATACTGGTTCAGGCCACCGTTGTGGTGTAATACCCTACTCCAGTGTGGTGGTGGTGGATTGCCTCTTGGGATGATGATGAACAATACAAGGGGAAGAACAACATCTTGAGGTTGAGGTGTTCTTGTGTGTATGAGCTTGTGGTGTATCTCTCGGTCTGATGGGATCTTTACTCGCCCTCGACCTCTCTCTCTTTCTCTCCATTTTTCACTACTATGGTGGCTAGTCCTATTTATAGAGGCCTTGGTCCTCTTCCCAAATATTGAGCGGGAAGGGAGCCAACAATTACGGGCTAATTTGAAGGGGAACAACTAGTACGAGCTATCCTGACAAATGTAGTCTTCGCCTGCACAAAGCTCTGGTGGTGACGCCGTCTTGGGCTCCACGATGACCTCCGTCTTGCAGTCCATGGTCTTGGTCTTGTTGCACTGAAATGGCAACCTTTTCCTGAGGCCTCGGTACTCCGCGGCTGCGCTTGCCCCCTTTGCACCAAAGAGGAAACAATGACGCTGCGTGCGCTGGTGCCCTCCTGGTGTCGATCGTCGTGGCTCACGTCACGAGAACCTCGTGAGGTTCGCCTCGCCTGGATATCTCTGCTCCTCGTGAGCCTGCCTAGCTAGGCCACTCCAGAGGTGGTCTTGCGTCATCCGCCTCGCGAGGCTTGGCCCCTCGCGAGGGTCTTGGGTGCCTTGTTGGTGAAGATGGGTCGTACGGCCTGCTGCTTGACCATGCCGCGGGCCGCAGGTAGGCAAATCTGGGGACCCCCATTCCCAGAACGCCGACAGTAGCCCCCTGGCCCAAGGTGCGCGTGGTCTTGGCTTCGCGGCGAAGACAAGGGTCAAGTTAGGAGCACCGTGGGCCCCCAAAAGCCTGCAGCCTCGGTTGACACGTGGTGGTTGATTGGACGTGGGTGTCTCCGCTTCCCCATGGTGCCTTGGCAACTGCTTGAATTGACAAAAGGCTGGCGCGGGCGGCACTTGCCTTAGTTGCTTCTTCCTTGCCTTGCTCCAGATCCCCTTTTTTGCTCTTCGCCGCCGCTACCTACAGATCTGCTCCAGCCTTGCTCTGCATCTGCCGCCCATGGTGCCGCGCGAGGTCAAGGCTTCCTTGGCTCCGGCTTGGTACGAGCCCGCTCTTGAGGCGCCCACCATCACAGAGAAGAGCCTTGCCTCCAACGCCTGCTGACGGTGGGAGAGAGCAACGAGTGGGGGAAGACGGAGCTCCGGCTTGCCTCCGATGAGCCGGAGCTTGAGGGGAGCACCTTCTTCCCCTTCTTTTCAAGCAGTGTTGCCGTCGGGTTGGTCCCTCCCTTCTTTGACTTCTTTTATGAAGTCCTCGACCACTATGGGCTGCAAGCATTGCATCTCCATCCCAGCTCTGTCCTCCTCCTGTCCATCTTTGCCTACTACTTGAGGCCTACCTGTGCGTGATGCCGTTTGTGGCGCTCCTGCGACATTTCTTATTCCTCTGCGTCAGTGAGGGTCACATCTCTAGATGCACCAACTTCGTTGCGTTCGGCAAGGCCAACTCGATCTCGAGCACCGGGAAGAGGGCCGACAACATTCGATCCAAATGGGTCATGGTGGATGCCAAGCTCGCCCATCTGCGCCTGGTGCTGCCGGCGAAGGTGCCCCGGCAAGGCAAGGAGTAGCCCAGGGCGGAGCTTCTCGACGAGCGGGCCTCGTCAGTGTTGGGGCAGATGTTGACAGACCTAAAGCCGAGCAATGCGAGGGCGGCCAAAATAACGGGAGCGATGCTCCTGAGGGAGTTCTTGACGCTGCGGGTTGCCCTGCTCCAGGCGCGCGCGCGCCTTTTCTGCGAGCTTGAAGGAGGGGAAAACAAGGCCCGCCTAAGGCCCGGGGACCTGCATGACGACGAACTGGACACCGTCCTGCGCCTCAAAGTCGGAGACAACCAGGAGTACCCGTCTAGCGCCTTCATTCCCCTGTTCCAACGCAGGGACCGAGAGGTGTTCATCGCCTCCAGGCCGACTTTTGATGCGCGCGGGCTAGTGCCGCCGGTGTTTTAGGGAGATCCTACGGTGCCGAAACCGGTGGAGGTGTCTTCTGGTGAGTCCCGCGGAGAGGAGGAAGAGGAGATGGACTCGGAGGAAACTCAGGAAGAGGTGGGGGAGACCTCCCCTCTGAGCAAGGCCGAGATTCTCCGCGCCCTTCCTGAAGATGTCGAGGCCGAGGCCTACCAAGGAGGGAAGGAGAAACCCCTCGTCCCGATGAAGGGTAGGTCGTCGCTGGTGGACCGTGCTACCGCGTCCACTCCAACACCTCCTGGGGCTGGATCCGGTTCTGCCTCCGCACCGCATGGCGCCATCGGAGCCCGAACGCCTGCTCCTCAGCTCCCAATGCTGTCAGGCCTCAAGCTTCACAAGCGGAGGGTGGAGTACCTCACGGTGGACCGGTAGGTGTCTCGAGCTTCGCTTTATCCCTGCTGGTACTTGTTACTTCCTGACGCTCGATTTTGGTTGATCAGGCCAACATCTTCGGTGAAGAGGAGGAAGGAGGGTACGGCGGCTATGCCTCCCTCCGCAGAGCAAGGAGGCAACATCGCCCGTGTCTCCCCAGCCAGGTCATCCTTGTGGGGCCAAGAGGAGCATCGCCGTGCGGAGTCAGCCCCCATGGCCCCGCTGGCTCCAGAGGTGTCAGTACTTGGCGCGGCTGATGGGGTCCCAGCTGCTCCAGAACCCGCGGTCTCCCAAGCCCTGGTGATGACGTCGCTTCCTCCTACTGCCGCATCTCCACTTCCTGGTCCTTCTGCTCCTACTGCCGTCTTGGAGCATGCCCTTTCAGAGATGACCCAACTGTAGGCGGATCTCCTGAGCGCTGACCCGTGCCTGGTGGCCGGGCGTCTAGAGTTGGCCTTCGGCTGGGTTCATTCTGACCTGGCAGTACGCTCGGCGCTGGGCCAGGCTGTTGCGGCTTCCGAGAGGGAGAAGCAAGGGTCCATCGATGCTGCAGCCGATTGTGAGGCGGCGCTGAAAGACGCCAAGGCCGCCTGTGACCGCTGCCATGTGCTGGAGGGCGAGTTGCAGAGCCTGCGCGACAAGCATGCCGAAGAGGTACGCCGCCGCCAAGCAGAGGAGAAGGAGATGAAGGCCCTAGAGGAAGGCGTCAAGAACCGCGATGCTGAGCTGGCGGAGCTGGCAAAGAAGCAAGCTGCCGAGCGCACCCGGTTGGAAGAGTTGGAGCAGAAGATGGGGCGAAGCAGGCCGATCTTGCCGCCAAGGCACGAGTCTTGGGCGAAGACCATGTGGCCTTCGACGATCTCGAGAAGAGATCTCGCAAGGCGCTGAGGATGCTCTACGAGCATGGCCTGGAGAGGCCGCTGGACACTAACAAGGACGGCCCCGCCCAGCTGCTTCCTCTTGTGGTGAAGGCGCTTGAGGAGGTCGTTGAGGGCCTTGGACCCATGGCGGAGGTAGAAGCTCACGTTCTGTCTTCAGCCGCACTGACTCGCGTCCTCAGCCATCTGCACCTCCACGACCCCAACACCCGCCTTGACGAGCTGCTGGAGCCTATAGCTGAAGACCTCTGCGAAGCCGCCACCATAGCTGTTCAAGGTCAAGTGGAGGCTTTGCTGTGGAAGTTTCGCGGCTTTGTGTCTGATTCTCTGTCTGGCGATGTCGTAGATCCTGCGGCTGGTAGTGAAGGTGAGAGCATCTTCGCCCACGAGGGAGCACCTTCCGCAGGCAATGGCGACATCCAGGAGTAACCTATTCTTCCTATTTCATTCCTACGACATACATCAGGCCTCGTGGAGGCGTTCAGACTTTTCATTTGGTATTGTGAGAAAAATATGCTTGTAATATTTGCTTCAAGATTTCATGTTTTCCTTCCTATTTGCTTTGTTCTGCGTCGGCAGAGCCCGGCCCCGTGCATACCTCAACCGCCATTGGGCCGACCAGAGACCAGGACGGTCCAAGGAGTGAGGGGCTACGTGACCAGTTATGCTCCTGAGTCTCGATGCTCAGGAGTCCCCCTTGACGTGCGAACAACATATAGGGAGAGTTCGTGAGGATAGATTAATGTTCTACGTCGACAGGGCCCGGCCCCGCGCATACCTCAACCGCCATTGGGCCGACCGGAGACCAGGACGAACCAAGGAGTGAGGGGCTACGTGACCAGTTAGGCTCCTGAGTCACGATGCTCAGGAGTCCCCCTTAACGTTCAAACAATTTCCATACCTGCCATCGCCGAGGCCTCGGGAGGGGCGCACGACGCCCAGGTCCAGGGGACCTGGTTGGGTGGCGTGCGCTTGGGCGTGACCCGAGCGGAGCCCCTGTGCCTAGCCCCCTCGCGACTCTCCTGAGGGGAGGCATCATGGTGAGGCTAGGCGCTGAGCTCTGGGCTCCCTGAGGTTTGGTGATGAACTCCTGGGTGGTGGGCACTCCTCGCCCTATGCTCTCCTGAGGAAAGTGTGCTGTGAAGCACTCTTCTAAGTGGTGCCCAAGCGCCTCCCTCATGAGGTTGGCAAGGTCTGAGGCTCTCCAGAAGAGAGCCCCCGAGCCTTGCCCGAGGAGGGCGCCGGGCGCGCTTTCCTATGCGGTAGAGGGAGGCACCCCTAGAGCAGGCGCTGATCATGACGAGGCTCCTGACGCGACGCCAGCTTCTTAGGGTCCTGCGCGGCGCGACTGCTTCTTCTTGGGGGTGGTCTCCGGAGGGCCTTCAATTCTGCTGTCAGGGTTGTCGATTGCTATGGCTTGGAACGCTCGCTCAAGGGAGCACACCGCATCACTTTCTTCACATGGGACCGTGATGATTCCCCCGCTTCCTGGGATCTTGAGGGCGTTGTAGCCATGGTGAGTGACCACCATGAATTTGGCCAGGGATGGATACCCGAGGATGGCATTGTACGGCAGTGCGCGACGTCGAAGTCGATGAGCTCGGTGTGGTAGTTCTTGCGCTCACCGAAGGTGATAGGCAGGCGGACTTGCCCTATCGGTGTGGTGGAACCGTCAGTCACTCTTGAGAAAGGCTAGGTTGGCTGGAGCTGCTCATTGGGCACTTGGAGGTTGTCGAACGTGTCGACGAACAAGACATTGAGCCCTGCGCCGCCGTCGATGAGAGTCTTGGTGACTTGCACATTGCTGATGCCTGGGGAGCATAGCATAGGGAGTGTGCCAGCGGTGGCTGCGCACTTGAGCTGGTCTGCCGAGCTGAAGGTGATGGAGCATTGGGACCACCTGAGCGGGCGCGTGGCCTCGAGTTTGGGGAGTGCCGTGTTCACCTCGCGAGCGAACTGTTTGAAGATGCGCTAGGAGGATGGGGCCTGAGCACCGCCCAAGATGCAAGCGATCGCACGCGACTCCTGGAAGCCCCCAGCCCCCTCGTCCTAGTGGTGGTCGTCTTTCCTTCTTGGTGGCGGCAACTGGGAAAGACCGGCGTTGCCCTAGGGGCGATCCTCACGAGGCGGGTCCCTCCAGGCGCCCTCGCGAGGTTGGTCCTGCTAGCGGTCCTCATGATGCCGGTCGCGCCTGTCGGCGTTCTGGGAACGGGTGTCCCCAGACTTGCCTGCCTGCGGCCCGCGGCGTGTCTAAGCCAGCAGGCCGTACGAACCTTCCTCACAAACAAAGCACCCAAGACCCTCGCGAGGGGCCAAGCCTCGCGAGGCGGACGATGCAAGACCTCCTCTGGAGTGGCCTAGCTATGCAAGCTCACAAGGAGCGGAGATATCAAGGTGAGGCGAACCTCACGAGGTTCTCGTGACGTGAGCCATGACGATCGACACCAGGCGGGCGCCAGCGCGCACAACGTCCTTGTCTCCTCTTTGGTGCAAAGGGGGCAAGCGCAGCCGTGGAGTACCGAGGCCTCATGCAAAGGTTGCCATTTTGGTGCAACAAGACCAGGACCATGGACTGCAAGACAGAGGTCACCATGGAGCCTAGAACAGCGTCACCACCAGAACTTTGTGCAGGTGAAGACTAGTTTTGTCAGGATAGCTTGTACTAGTTGTCCCCCTTCAAATTAGCTCGGCATTGTTGGCTCCCTTCCCGCTCGATATTTGGGAAGAGGACCATGACCTCTATAAATAGGACTAGCCACCACAGTGGAGGGGAGGATCGGATGGGAGCTTGAGAGAGACCACCCCCCCCACACACAGGCTCGACGAGCACAAGAATGCCTCAACCTCGGGAGGCCGTTCTTCCTTTGTTTTGTTCATCATCAGCCCAAGAGGCAATCCACCACCACCACACTGGAGTATGGTATTACACCACAATGGTGGCCCGAACCAATATAAACCCCGTGTCCTTCTGTGTTGTGAGTCCGTCAGGTTCGTCCACGAGATCCTAACGAGCTAAGGCGTAGATTGGTTGGAGGGACAGACTTCGTGTGCACCCTAGTGTTTGAACCTTAAGAGTTTGCCAGGACCCCATACCCCGACATTTGGCGCGCCAGGTTCGAGAGCTAGCCTAGGGAGGCTGCCCCTGAGGAAGTCTTGGCATCGTCCCCCTCGCGAGGCTTCGCCCCTCGCGAGGGTCTTGAATGGTTGCTGATGAAGATAGGTCGTACCCTCGGCCCGCAGGCCGGCAAGTCCCAGGATGCTGAAAGTAGCCCCCGGGCCCAAGGCGCGCTCGTACTTGGCTTCGCAGTGAAGCCAAGGGTCAAGTGGCAATTTATGGGTCTTGGGCGTCTCTGCTTCCCCACGTTGCCCCGGCAACTGCATGACTTCCCCACGGTGTCGTCATTGCTTTCCTTTCGTCTTGCTGTAGATCCCCTTTCTTGCTCCACTCTCCCAAAGACTCCAGATCCACGCTAGCTCCCCTTCGAGCTAGTAATCGTTGGCGTTTGGCAAGTCAAAGGCTGCCTCTCTGCTCGCCTGGTACGAGCAGGCCCTGAGCGCGACCAGCGTCTCGGAGAAGAACCTCGCCGCCGCGCTCCTGATGACGACGGGGGGTAGCAACGAGAAGGGAAGGACCGCGCTCCGGGCCGCCTCCGATGGGCCAGAGGATCCAGGGAGCACCTTCTATCCCTTCTTCATGAGTAGTGTCATCGCGGGGCTAGTTCCCCCTTTCTCTGATTTCTTCTTCGCCATCGTCAGCCACTATAAGCTGCATGCCCTTCATCTTCATCTAAACTCTGCCCTCCTCTTGTCCATCTTTGCCTTCTGTTGAGAGGGATTCGTGGGGTTGATGCCGTCTGTGGCGCTGCTTCGCCACTTCTTCTACCTCTGAAACAAGGACGACCACTGCTCGGGGTGTGCCAACTTTGTCATGGCCAATCGCTCCAACGCACTCTCGAAGACCGGGAAGAAGGCCGAGAACTTCAGGAGCAAGTGGGTCCTTGTGGACGCCAAATGCACCCCCATCAGCCGTTGCTGCCGACGGGGAGGCCCTCGCCCCACGACGCGTGGCTCAGTGTGAAGGTCACCGATCCTTGGGCGCAGCAGGGGTTGGAGAAGATGGCCGCCGACCTGAAGCCTGACGACCCGAAGGCGGCGAAGTTGACGGGGGCCATGACCCTGCTCCAGACACGCTCGCGCCCCTTGTGGAAGCTCAGCACGTGACCCTGCTCCAGACACGCTCGCGCCCCTTGTGGAAGCTCAGGGATGAGGAGGACGACCTCCGCCTGAGCCCAAGTGCCCTGATGGACGAGGAGCTGGGCGTGACTCTCCGTCAATTGGTTGAGAACAACCAGGGGTATCCGCCGGATACTCCTGTTCCCTTGCACCACCGCCTAGGCGGGGCGAAAATTGTCGCCGCCATGCCCACCTTCGACGAGCATGGTCTTGTGCCTCTGACACCCTCCTAAGTCCTGGTGGCGACGACTCCGGTGGTGACATCTTTCGGTGACTCCGATGAGGAGGAAGAGCGGGACTCGGAGGCAACCCGGGAGGGGGCAGGGAGACTTCCCCTCCGCGCAAGGCCGGCCTCCTTCGCGCCTTGCCTGACGACGAAGACGCTGACGACCATTCAGTGAGTGAGGTCCCGCCCTCTGCTGGGGTCACCATGAGGTCTCTGGTTACCCGCTCGAAGAAGCCACCGGCTGGGGTCCTGACGAAGAGCCAGTCGGTGCTTAACTCCCGAGGCGACGCTCCTGAGATCCGCGTGTCGGCGCCCCAGGCTGTGAAGCCTATGGGCTTCGCGGTCCTAAAGAGGCAGAGGGACTACACCACTGTGGATCAGTAAGTGCCTCGTCCTGATTTCATTCTTGCTATTGCTGCTGCTTCTGACGCCCTTCCTTGCTCCACCAGGCCAACATCGGCGGCGAAGAAGAAGAAGGAAGGGGCATCCATGCTGTCTGTGACCCAGCAGCCTGCCGTGGCCATGCCTCCTCCTGCGTGGAAGGATGGCGACGACGCCCATGCCTCTCCAGCTCGGTCCTCCTCGGGAGGCCTGGTGGACCGGCCTCAGGAGAAGGAGATCTCCACCGCCAAGCCGGCTCTAGAGGTACCTACCCCCAGCTCGCCCTCCGATGTTTCAATGGATCATGAGCCACTGGTTCCTTCTTCCTCTATTGCCAGCATGCATGTCGCGGCAGTAACGCTACCTTATCCTCCTCCCATTATGCCACTGGCCCATGATCCCTCCAACGCACCTGATGTTTTGGGGGAGGCTCTTTCCGCGCTGACCTGTCGGCGGGATGATCTTCAATGTGCCAACTGTCGCTTGGTGGCGGGGCGCCTGGAGCTGATCTCGGGTTGGTTGCACTCCGACGAGTCTGTCAGGGCGGCGTTGGGCCAGGCCGTGGCAGCTTCCGAGGAAGACAAGCGAGCCGCTGACCAAGCTGCTGCCGCCCATGAGGTGGCGTTGAGGCTGCCAAGGAGCGTTGCTGGTCAATGGAAGCCGAGCTGGAGACCATGCGCCATGAGCGCGCGGCCGAGGCCCGTGGTCACAGGGTGGAGGAGGAGAAGATGAAAGCCCGAGACGACACTGTCACCCATTGTGGCGCCAAGCTGGAGCAGTCGGTGAGGGCGGAGGCCGCATAACGCAACTGCCTGGAGGAGCTGGAGAAGAAGGTGGCACCGGAGAAGGCCCAGCTAGAGACCAAGGCGACGGTTCTTGCAGAGGACCACGCGGCCCTCATATCTCTTGAGGAGAGGTCTCGTGCGCTGCTGCAGGGTATCTAAGAAAAGGGCTTGGAGAAGCCGTTGGTGACCGATCACGATGGCCCTGCCCAGTTGCTCCCTCATCTTGTCATGGTGCTCGAGGGTGTCGCCGACGGAATCGGTCCCCTAGTGGAGGGGGAAGCCCGCGCGCTCTCCTCGTCCACCTTGACGCGCGTCTTCAGCCATCTCTATCTTCGTGACCTGACACCAACCTCGACAAGCTGCTCGAGCCCGTAGAGGAAGGGCGTTGAGCAGCCGCTGCTGAAGCCGTGAAGGACCAAGTGGAGGCCCTATTGATGAAGATCCTTGCCATCGACCTCGCAGCTCCAGCTAATGGCGCCTCCGATCCTGCGACCAAGGCCATCGACACGGGTGATGGCAGCGCTGCCGACGAGCGGACACTACCTGGTGATGGCGCCCGAGACTGAAGAGCAGGCCAACTGGCGGGTGATAGTTCTCCTTCCTGTTTTTACTTTCCTGCGAGCTTCCCAACAACACGCGACGTGCCTCGTGGAGTCATTAAAACTTTCGTTTGGTGTTAAGGAATGTTATGTTGTGTAATGATTTGTTTAGGTTCCGCGATTTCCTTCTCATTTGCTTGATGTTCTACGTCGGCAAGTCCCGACCCCACACATACCTCAGCCGCCGTTGGGCCGTCCGGATCACCAGGACGGAAACCAATGGGTGAGGGGCTACGTAGCCAGTTAGGCTGCTGAGTCACGATTCTCAGGAGTCCCCCTTGACGCGCATATCGCTTGCGGGAAGGAGATGCAGAAATAGGCCTTAGGGTTCTATGTCGGCAGGGCCCAACCCCACGCATACCTCAACCGCCGTTGGGCCATCCGGATCACTAGGACAGGACCAAGGGGTGAGGGCCTAAGTGGCCAGTTAGGCTCCTCAATCACGATGCTCAAGAGTCCCCCTTGACGCGCAGACAGACCTTCATACCTGTCATTGCCGAGGTCCCACTCGGGAGTGGTGCACGACGACTAGGTCCAAGGGACCTGGAAGGGCGGCGTACACTAGGCGAGGCCTGAGCGTAGCCCCCATGCCCACCCCCCTCACGCAACGCTCCCGAGGGGGAAGCGTTACGGTGAGGCTGGACACTGAGCCGGGTGCCTCCCTATGGTTGGTACGGCCATGGGGCCGCCCTCAGTTGTTTATCACTAGCGCGGAGCATAGCGCTTCCGCTCTTGCACGGGCATAGCCACTCCTCGACCGTGTCGACTGCCAGCGCGGAGCATGGTGCTTCCACTACTGCGTGGGTCAGGGCTCCCTCTGAGTGGAGCCCCCCGGGCATGTACAGCCCCGCCCTGACATGTGGCTTGCACGGCAGGTCTAGACGAGGTGTGTCTGGGCACCTGTGAGCCAACGCGGGACTCACGAGGCCCTACCTAAAGGCGGGTTGCGCCTGGTCTTGGTTCTTGGTAGCTTCAGCGGTCCTGCAAGATGGTTAGGCAACCTGCGTCGAACGAATTTCCTGAGGCGATCACATGAGAAGGCCATACACCAACGTCCCCAGGAGGTGACGTGAACGGGGCCGGCCCGCCAGACAAAGCTTAGTCTTTGGGTTTATCGACGCTGTAGGGATGGACCCGAGCACAAACACCGTGCCTAGCCTACTCATGCGAGGAATCCTAAAGAAAGACAACCGACGTGCGACTCCCATGGTAACGAGGGTGGTCGCGGGTGGGATATCGAAGTACCAGATAAGCAGGTGATAATCATAGAACAACTCAAGCAAAGAGGCATGTTAGCTTAGCTTAGGAGGGTGCAGGGTGCCTTTGTTGTCGGGGTTTTCGACTGCGGTATCCTGGTAGGCTCGCTCGAGGGAGCACACCGCATCTCTTTCTTCACACGGAACCGTGATGACACCGCCGCTCCCTGGCATCTTGAGGACATTGTAGCCATGGTGGGTCACTGCCATAAACTTGGCCAAGGCTGGATATCCAAGGATGGCATTGTACGGCGGGCGGATGTGGGCGACATCGAAGTTGATGAGCTCTCTGTGGTAGTTGTCATGTTGGCCGAAGGTGACAGGGAGGCAAACCTTCCCTATCGCGGTGGTGGAGCCGTCCGTCACTCGTGAGAATGGCTTGGTAGGCTGTAACTGGTCGTACGACACTTGAAGCCCATCGAATGTCTCGATGGACAGAACATTGAGCCCTGCGCCGCCGTCGATGAGGGTCTTGGTGACTTGGACGTTGCTAATGACGGGTGAGCAGAGCATCTGGAGGGCACCGGCTCACTACAAAAAAATACACTTCCGTGATGATATGTGTTTGTCACAGTAGGTCACGTTTTCTGTCATGCATGTACATCCATGACAAATTTATGAAAGAATCAAGATAGTCATGCATTTGCTGTCGTAGAAGTGTTCCATGACATTACCAAAATTAGCATCACTGAAGTGTCCAATTCCTTGACGATAAATCGCGCGTCACATAAGTGCTTTCGTCAAGGGTGACCAACATGTGGCATCCACCGTAACAGAACTTCGTTAAGCTATCGGGTCCAGTTTTGGATCCGATAACCCGTTGACAGCCCCGACCAATGGGGATTTTCCGCGTGTAAAATCATCATTGGCTGGAGGGAACACGTGTCGGCTCACCGTTGGGACAGATGTCATCCACTCATTGGACCCAAAGGGCCTATGATACGTCGACATGTGGCACGGCCCAACAGAGGCCCATTCCTATGAAAACGCCGGCCCGTTTGACATGGTAGAAAGATGGCGGGCCGGCCCACGGCAAGCCTGTTAACGGCCTATTTGTGTATGGCCCATTTACAGCCCGCTAACCCAGGGCCTGTTTACGGCCTATCCGAATTAGGCCCAGTAGCGTCATCTGGACCGTCCAATATAATTCCAAATCATTTTAACTTCCGGCCCATGTATGGCCCATGATGTCTTTCGGCCCATATGAGGCCCTTAGTAACCCTGGGCCCATTAAAGGCCCGTGGTAAAACTGGCCCGTAATGAACAGTGTATCACTTTATACCCATTAACGGCACATTATACCGTTGGACCGTTTCTAGCCCATGTTATCTTTCGGCCTTCTCAGGGCCCATTTATTCTTGGGCTCATTTCCAGCATTCGTTTACATACGGCCCGTTACAGGCCTTTTCTGCTTGTGGGACAAATTTACCCCGTGGATACAGTCGGCCCGTTTGTGGCCCGTTAATCTGTTGGGCCATTTTCATAGCATCATCAAATACGGCCGATTACCGGCCCATTATGGTGAGCCCATAAAACGTATGATTTCCACTCTAGCCCGTTTACAGCCCCTTATACGGCCCGTACAAGGCCCATAGATGAGACGGCCCATAGAAGGCCCATTGACCTGACGGCCCACAGAAGGCCCATTGATCTGACGGCCCATAGAAGGCCCATGGAAGGCCCATGGATTCGACAGCCGATAGAAGGCCCACGGATTCGACAGCCCATAGAAGGCCCACGAATCCGACGGCCACAGAAGGCCAGGGATCGTCCGTCTCGTAGATGGCCCATGGAATGTACAGCCTATGGAGGGCCATGGTCACTACAACGTTTGGACGAGTTGGCCGCCGTTTGAATGATATAGCATATTCAAAGAATTATCCTACTCTATACTATCACCTCTAAAAACATACACTATACAATAAAGATACTAAGGCATAGAAACGTAGAATAATCCTACACTATACAATAAAGAAATTACAGCCGATTATACCCACTGGGCATTATGGTTCGGCACTAGTGATAATAAAGCATACACAAATAGCAAATTGCATACACTAGGCAAATACATCTCATACATCATGGATGAGCATCAACATAACTTACCATTTCAACTATAATCTCTTCAGGGAATAGGATTGGCCGGATTTAAATAGCACAAATTTCAGTCTGCAAAATCTGCAATTCCTTCGTTGTTACCTCAGTGTATTGTTTCATTTTTTGACTCCTGCATCTAATACATGCATGTCCAGTCTCAACTTGTTGATTGTACGTTCAAAATCATGGACACGTTGTCTTGCCACCTCTAGTTGATGCTTGAGAACATCAGCACATTCCAATTCCAACCCATAATCATTCGATAACGGCCATGCCGCACTGCTCGCAGATCTTTGTGTTGATGTCACTTCATCCTGAAATGTTTTTGTAAGTACACATGACTAGGGCAAAAATATAGTTACAACAGTGAAGCGAGCAAGATAGAATTTTTTCTACATGGCAAAACAGGACTAACAATAATTTTACACTTCATGAAGCATAAGCAGGTGATATTTAAAAAATTATAAAAAAGGTAGTCTGTGTAGCCTGCATACAAAAATCTCTCTTAGCTCACCAGAGGAGCATGATGTTGGGGCCCAATCCCAAACATTGCGTAGAAGTAAGCAAGCAGTTGGCCATTCTGTAGCTAAATTAAAGTCTTAGGGAGCATAATGAATAGCACAGGATTTCATACAAACATACTATAGCAAGCAAAACTATGCAATCATTAGCCTATTATAAACTAGATTGTGAGCCTCATTCAATAATAGTTGGTTAATAGACTTCAAAGCTTCAGGCACACTTCGGCAGAGTAATTAAATGGTAAGGCCTTTAATTATGTCAACTAATAGTTATACAAGTACCCAACATCAGGCATCATTCTTTGGGCATCTCATTAACTGAGTACAAATAAAGCAATTGAAAAGAGCAAATTAACTATGCCTGAAACCAACAAGGAATTGAACAGTTGAGTTGGATATAGTGACTTACCTTAATAGGTTAAAGAGGCTCAACGCAGCTCCTACTTCTCTTGCAAGGCTCCTTCCTAACATCTTGTACTTGGAAATCCTCAATCCTATCTTCATTGCACCCCCTTTGCAAGGTGACACAAACTAGTTACTCGTCTCCTTGGAAGATAAATATGCATACTTTCCAGTCTGTGAACACAAAAGGATGAGATTATAACAAAACAACACCACATAATGAAACATGTCGCATCTCTTGCACTTGGACACAATGAAATGAGCATTTACTATGTCAGCACTATGTAAAAACTAGGCATACCTTCGAACTGGATCTCTAGGTACTCTTGTTGAGCCTACTTTAGTTTACAGCCAAACCTTTATGTCACATATGAGTTAGAAAAGGCCCCACTATAGCAACCCTTAGTGTTTAAATCGTTGACAAGCTATGTTAGAGTGTTAGGTCAAGAACAAGTAATCAAAGCAAACAGCCTTAGTGTAGCTGGCTGATGCAAACAAGCAATTGAACAGATGTGTGAGCAAATCTTACATATCAAGAAAAGAAGCAAAGAAGGATGCTTAAAGACCATCACTTGACTGACCAGATTTAAGGGGCATTTAAACATCATGTGCAACGTATGAACTAACATAAACATTGCATATTCTAGATTCTACAATGGAATGCACATGTATAAGGTTATGCCACGTATGATGATGCCTAAATGTACACTATAGCCGGCAGGAGTGATTCATCATTGCACGCACAATTGAATTGCAGGTTAAGGGCCGGTTCTATTCTGCCTTTTTAGTGCTTATTGTAAAAAAAAGCCATAAAAGATGTAAAGAAGTCATTTGTGAGTTATGGGCTTGGGCTTAACTAATTTCACTTTGGAGGGGGTGTTTCGGGTAGAACCTCACTAAAAATTGAAGGGAAGGGGAATAGTGAAATGACACTGCTGTCTGCCTATATTACACTCAAATGCAACTGGTGATGCTCGCATCACACCTCAACCTCAAGTAAAAACAACCATGAAAGCATTCATTGCCTTGCCCGCTTGCATCTCCTCTCCCCTTTCCCTCTACCTCGATCCCCTTCCTGCAGCACTAGGATTCCTCCAGCAAGCCGTCCCCACTGGTCCCATCTGGCCTGGTCCTCGATGATACTCTGTCCAGCTAGGCTACATGGCCGGCGGGTAGGGGCAAATCTCCCAGGCTACTCCTCCCTCTAGTGCCACCCCTCATTCTCATGGTCTCCAGCAGGTGCTCCACTGTGGTTCGTCCAACGCACTACTCCGGCAGGCGCTGCACAACTACGGCTGATGCCACACTGTGGTAGAAGGCACCTTATTCCCCCTCCCCACCTCCCAGGCCGTGGCCTTGAGGTGTTGTTGAAGGATGAGCTCATCCAACAAGGTGAGGATCTCCTATGATTTTTTGCCAAATTTTCAGTCCGATCCACTATACGATGAATTGCTATGAGTTGCTTCTGCTGTTGCAATATGATGCATTGCTATGAGCTACTCCTACTGCTACTATATGATGAATTGCTATGATCTGCTGCTGCTATATCATGAATTGCTATGAGCCGCTGCTGCTACTGCTATATGATGAATTGCTATGAGCTGCTGCTGCTATATGAAGAGTTGCTATAAGCTGCTCCTGCTGCTGATGTATGATGAATTGCTATGAGCTGCTCCTGCTGCTGTTGTATGATGAACTAGCGGGGTGACCCGTGCATTTGCACGGCTAGATTTTTATGTTTTGTTTTATTTAAATGAGTGTCTATTCTGTAGTTTATATTTGAGATTTTATTAGGATTTTTGGATATATGTGGTACATCCGTATTTTTGAGATATAAACATTGTGAGATATTATTTTTCACTGCTCAATATGCTCCTTTGTTTGTCACGTAGAACATAGATTTCATAATAATATTTTGTATTTTTCACTTGGTTTCTTATCCAATGGTCTATTAGCATCAATAATTTTTGTCCGAATTTTAGACTACAATGTAACCATTTTAAGCATTTACCATGTGAATAGTATTCCGGTGTAAGCATTGATTTTGTGTATCTAAAAGTAGTTTTTCTTATTGGTCGTATAGAAGTCCTCTTATTTTACTGGTGCAAAATGTCATGTCTCTAGTTACTTTCTTGTATTTCACTTTTTCGCCTTACTCCAATTACCTCACTTATTATCCCCGCATGGCAACATAATCCATTGTTTATTCAACAGTCATTGCGGAACAGTCTCTCAGTCCTTATAATGAGTAGTGTATTCATCAACTCATGCTCTTACACGAGCTAGCATTTCATGTCTCTAAGTTTCTTAACATGAATAGTTCTACTTTCATTGTCATTTTTAGCGTAAGTACCCCGGGTAGGCGACACCTTTAAACATGTTTAGGCTAGATTTTCCTGCCATTACTTGTGCACGGCCACGGATCAATCTTCAAGTACAAAAATTGGTATGATCATATGTTGTACTTATGGCCTCAAATGATCACAAAATATGGAACATACATATGACCAGAATTGCAATTATATTATTTCCTAAGCTTATTATAACTTGCTGATATCTTGATATGGAAAAGAATGAAAACTTTGGATCTTACAATCCAATTAATACGAAAGGTGAAATATCATATTATCAATGTCTCTGGTTAAAACAAATTTCATAGAGATGTTCCGACTTTTTTTTGAGAATATGCAACATGTTCTGACGTGGGTAAAATTGTTTTTTAGGGTGAGGGTGAAATTGTTAGAAGGCAGCTAGGTCCATCCTAGAATTTTGGACCAGTCTATCTGATTCGATAATCGATATGGGCCAGGAAAATAATATAAAATAAAATAAAAGGGAAATAGCTATTCCTGATCCTTTGTCCAGGCTAAGAAAAAAGTAACGCAGCCAGGATTGCCCCCAGCCGTCGAGACACATCCAGAATTCTAGACCCAGTCGTCGACACATCGAGCCAGCCGCTCGCTTCCTCGCGACCACCCGATTTCGCCATCTCGCTCGCTCGTCGCTCGCCGTCCCCGCCTAGGTAGCCGATCGTTGGGCGCCTAGGACCGCAGCCTGTCTGTCCCGTCCGCTTGGTGTTTGGGGCTCTGCGGCGGCTGCGCCACCTCATCTATGGAGTTGTGCCCCTGCAAGCCGACGCCGCTGCCCAATCCGCACATCGGCACTCGGTCAAGAGGCAGTTGCCAGCCAGCAAGCATCCGTGTTGATTTGAGGTACCAGCTCCGCTCGTCTACTACCCATTTGGTTTTGATTCTAGGGTTTGCTCTTCCCTGTACTACCCACCGTTCAGTACATAATTTCCATTGAATTATGTTATTATGAATTTATAATTGATAGAGAATAAATTAGTTAGAATGTCTCTAAGTCTTCTATGCAATACTGAGACTTAATTGGCAATTTTAGTATGTTTGTAAGACCATATCAAACTATTTCTGTGATATTGGTAGTTAGTTAGAACGTTCACTATGTCATATTTGTTGTCAATTTTTTTCAGGAGGACCATCCTGTTTTCAAATCCTAGATCCACCACTGATCATAAGCTAAACCTTTACATTCTGGAATTTGAAAGGTTGTTCTGCTTAAGATAGGTAAAGACATATGTCAGCCACATAACGACAAATGTGCTGAATTGAGAAACATTACTGCGAATAAAATTTGGAAGACCCGTGCAAAGATCAGCTGGCATGGAATTAAAACAAAACAGAAGTAGTTGCACTCATGAATTAGTGATACGGGACTGCATATCAGAACGGAAGTAACTGACAAAAATAATTTGCTCACCTTCTCAAAACATAGGTGAAGCTTGGGACTACAATAGATAAAATTTTGTAGATTAATAAGTGAAACAAAATATTGCAAGAACGACTGCAGAAAGAAGCCATTATGTTCATAACATGTATGTAATGCGCGAATAATATGGCAGGCTACAAACCATCTGAAAAAACCCTATGCACCCTATATTTCTACCCTATCCATAAGACCAACTTATTTATGTTAGAACCCACATATATCGATACATTTCTCTATGCGGCTGGGAAATAGGAAATTGGTCGCACCTAGGATCCTAATTAATGATACAATGAATACAATCAAGTCAAAATAATATTCTACCTTGTCATAGTTAAAAATACAAAATACTAATTTACAAACACATAATTACCAGATAAGTTCTTAGAATAAGTTGTAGAGAAAATTTCTTGAGATCCAATACACTACCTTGACTGGAAAATTAACCCAAATATAACTGTGTTTGATAAATGTAGGTTAAACATCCTCTTCTAGCGGAGTTACAAATAAGTAGTTAAGACCCGAAAAAAGGCATCAATATCTCTGTTTAATACAACAATTTTGTGCAGTAGATTATACATCATCACTTAAGCCTCATATTTGTCAGTTCGATATGACAACTTCCCTCCAGTTTAAATTTCATATAGTAGACGTGTATGATTTTCTACCTCATGTGCACATTTGATTGCATTTGAAGTTATATTTTTCACATATGCTCTTATTTGTAGAAAAATGTGGAATGATGATTTAGCAACCATAGAAAGAAACATATTGCTACATAGTATATCAAAAAGAGGGAAAGAACCACAATAGGATAAATGCCAGTGTAAGGCGAACATGCAACATGAACATGGTCACTCAAAACAACGTTACAGTTTTTAAGCATACTGAACTAATAAAGGGGATGCGAGTCGAAGCTTCATCCATTTCTATACATATCTTGAATCATTTTCAATACTTCTAAATTTTTGGCTAACTTGAAAAGACGATGCATGCTATCTTAAGCACCAACCACTGGCGAAACTAAAAATAAGAACATAAAAATGCCTTATACAACAATATCATGTACAAGTTTCTATATACCCGAGCCATTTTGGCTTAGCCAATGATCTATGGTACCTCATCACTTAAGCTCAGACTTATCAATACAGTACTACAACTTCCCTTCAATGTAAATGCTAGAGAATACACGTATGTCCTTCTACCTCGCATGCATCGCCCAGTTGCAGAGGCCAGGGGTCATCCTCCTTTTCTAAAAAAACATGTATCCATTTCAGATTCTATTTTTCACAAGTGCTCTTGTTGGTAGGAAATAATATAATGATGATTTACCAACCATAGAAAATAAAACCATTGCTACACACGGCTCCATACCATAGAAGGTAATGAACCATGTAGGACAAATGACAAAGCCAAGCTCACATGATATTTGAACATGGTCACGCAAAACATTTGTAAGATACAACGAAAACATACTAAACCAGAAGAAAAGATGTCAGTCGGAGCTGCATACATTTCCTTGCATACCTTGATGCAATTATTTCTAATTTGAGGCTACCATGTAAACATGATGCGTGCTTCAATATTAAACATACATGTAAATATAATAAATCTATGACATTCTTGCCGCACGATTTATTTTCTGCTATACCAAGACATTCATTCGAGCATCTGGGCATCTGGAAGGCAATTTAGAGATTGTAAAACCATGCACCTTAAACATATGTGTTAAGTATAGAATGAATATTTTCGGGAGGACCATGGATGTCTACAGGATAGGTCTAAAACAGTATTCATTATGGTAGTATAAGAAAACTGTATTACAATAATCCAGTGTGCATTGACATCTTAAAACATTGATCAACTCCAAGATTACAGAACATACTGAAATCATTGACCATGTGCCTGTTGCCATTACCTATAGCTATTAAAACTCTTCACAATCCTACATTCTATATAATTGGCAAATCAAAAAGTTGTTGATTTAGAAACTTATACCACAGTTCTTTGAGTTACTCATGTACTTGTTACCATGCTCATGTACATATAGAAATTATTAGCTCAAATTAGCATCATTTTAATAGAAACAAAACGAATCTCAGTATAATGTACAACTGTTCAAAAAAATTAAATGGAACGATTATTAGAAAAAGTGCATGTCATATAAGTTGGTCAATCAAAAAGTTGCTGAATCGGAAACTTACCTCTGTTTTCTCATAATTTTTGAGTTCCTCCTTCCACTATTAAAAATATTGTTGAGTTCCTCATGTAAGTGGTACAATAGTCATGTATTATTAGCTCCAATCAACATCAACTTGTTTGAAGCAGAATGACACATTTTTGCTATGATGAATATGTAAATAAATTCTGTACAATGCCATAAATATTTTTTCTTTCATACACAGTGACACATTTTTGTTGTAAAGATCATGTAAATAATTTTTTATATCTTTGCAAATAAGATTAACCTTGATGTATAAATCCGATCAAAGTAGAGGTAGCTATGAAAGGTCATGCGTCACATCATTAGTCTAAGTCTCTAACCACTTCCATGGAGAATCTAACATCTAAACTACGCATATTTGTTTGTTCCAGAAGCCACGAAATTGAGGTACGCAGAAGATGAACAAACCTCAGAACTGATGATCCAAAGATGAGTCGGAGTTCAAGCATCACATAGCCGTCAGCTGTGGTTGCTTGTAGGCAGATGTGTCTCAGACCTAAGTTGTTGCAGCTGGACTGTGGTTATATGCATCCTCGCTTGGAGGCAGCGGTGCTGGGAGATATCCATGGGCAAGGCGAAGAAGTGGACGAAGGACCAAAGAAGCAATCTGTGCCTCCCTGTTGCTGCGTCCTGCTCCTCAATATGTCACCTTATTTATGGCCGCCTTATCCCTCATGCTGCTGATTTAAACCTGCCCTACTCTTCTTCTCATAGGTTGATCAAGGGTTGCGCTTCAGCGACAGCCTCGCCGACAACGGGGAAGCAAGGATCAGAAGTGACAGCTATAGCGCTAGGAAATTAGAAACCCTAGCAATTGATCTTCTTTATAAAACGTGTTTGGCAAGGGACGTGGAACCTGCCTCAGGGAAGAAGAGATTGATCACGTGAGAGAAGAGACCAGCTTCCATCCTTTATCGGACAACCAATTGTTTTTTGTTTGCCAATTGCCTAGTTCATATTGTGCATGTGTTCGATGCCTGCAGACATGTGGCTCTTGGAGTTTGTAGGTAGACCTACTATATTGCTCTCGGATACGTGTGAGAGCTTTATTATTTCCCCTTTTTTCTTTCCAATTCGGTCATGCATCAGTTCTTGCGTGATTGTATTGGACTCAAACAAAACACATCCATGTAGTCCTTCCCATGTGCGCAAGTGTTATGGTTCAATGCATCTAACGTGACAACATATAAGTTCAATACTGTTGGTACATATACTTCTACATGTTACGTGGAAACTTTAAATCTCAGCCATTGTTATTCTAATCAAACGGTGTAAAAAATATTAACATATGTGGACAAACGTGACGGCTTGTTTTACTCTTGTTTAAATTATATAATAGATTGCTATGAGCTTCTCCTGCTGATGCTATATGATGAATTGCTATGAGCTGCTCCTGCTGCTGCTATATGATGAATTGCTATGAACTGCTCCTGCTACTGCTATATGATGAATTGCTATGAGCTGCTGCTGGTATATGATGAATTGCACACTGCTACTACTGCTGCTGTATGATGAGTTGATATGAGCTGCTGCTGCTATATGATGCTTTCAGGTGGTGCTGCTATATGATAATAACCAGCCACTTGGACCATCAAATTTCAATAAATAATTGTTCTTAATTTAAATCTGGGTCATGCGTTTTTCATTTAAATTAGGCAATGGGATCTCTATGGAAAACATTGACCAAAGTAGATTGTGCCAAGTAGATGGTATCTTTGTATTTGCATTTTGAGCAAATAGTGATGGTTTGTTTTCCTATCATATTAATTACTACACTAGAAAAGAACTGGTTGGCTTATTACATGGAGCTTATATTCACAGGTGCTTATTTTCTTAGGATAACTCATAATAACTGTCCCTAAGAAACTTGGCCAATAGAACTGACATACAAATAACATGTCACGATGATTGCAATGGAGGAGTGACGTACCATAGCACATTGTATAGGCTCACCGTTGGCTCTCCTTTTTTGTGATGTTCCATGAAATTGCCACATACATCTTGCACATTTTCATTGTGTAACCCAATCTGCAAGTTGGCACGGCTAATTTCGGACATCTCTACATCATAATACATTGCATATCCCTTGCGCATATTTAAACCACCAATTAATGATTGTGTGCGTAGCATAAACTAGCCATGACTCTGTGTGCTGGACTAGCAGGCACTCTAAGGGAGCGTAATGTAGTGTACTAGAATTCTTACATTCCACCTACGATTTTGTGTTATGTACTGCCTCTGTTCCTAAATATATGTCTATGTAGAGATTCCAGTATGGACCACATACAGATGTATATAGATGCATTTTGAGTGTAGATTCACTCAGTTTGCTCCGTATGTAGCCTATAGTGGAATCTCTAGAAAGACTTATATTTAGGAATGGAGGTACGAGGTAGTATCATGTATGACATCTACATATCTAATTTACCAGCCAGTAGTAGAAATAATTGTCTGCACTAAGGGATTACTGGTCGAAAATCCTAGCAAAGCATGCTGACAGACACAGAACAATACAAGAGAGAGAGAGACACACACTTACAAGATCATAGAAATGCCTCGGTCCAGGATCTTGGTTGGCCTAGCTGTTAGATCCTGAAGAAACATCGTCCTTGTAGTTTTTGCCAGCTGCATAACAGGTAAGAGCGACATGTTAGTATATTTGAAGTACATCGGGCAGGTGATGCTGGACGGGTTTAATGGTGACAAGTACCTAGGCCGTGGCGGGTGCTTGGCATCTAGCCAGACGGTGGGAATCAGGTCAGAAACATCAAGGGTGATGACGCTGCGCTGGCTGTCGGGGTCCGGTAACGAGATCTAGAATCGTCGAGTAGGGTGTTTGTGGATCGGCTCCGGTGGGGTGGATTACGGTGGGTGAAGCGGATCTGTGGCCATGGACGAGGGCGTATGTGAAGTTGCTCCGGTGGTTGGGTTAAGGATGGTGTCGACGATGCGGATCTGTGGCCGTGGACGGAGCGTCAGAAGGTGCTCTAGTAGGTTGGATGAGGGTGCGAGGAAGCGGATCTAAGGCCCTGGACTTGTGAGTTGGCAAAGCGGCCCCGGTAGGGTTGAAAATGGTATAGGCGAAGCTACTCCGGTGGGGTTGAGGAAGGTGTCGGCGAAGAGGATCAGAGGCGGTCGACGGGGGCGTTGGTGGGGCGGCTCCAGGGGAGTGTGGACGAAGCGTCTCTGGTGGGGACTATGAATAAGCCGCTACAGATGCGCTGTGGTTGAAGAGAGTACCGGTGAAGCAGATCCGGCGCCGTGGACAACGCCAGCACTGAATGGGCTGTGGTAAAGTGGTGGATGAGCAGTCTACTTGTTTCTAGGGGAGGTGGGAGGGGTAGATGCGGCCGCAGAAACAGATCCGGCGAGGTGTACGACACTTCAAGTGAATGGGCTCTGGTACGCCGGTGGATGAGAAGTCTAGGGTTTCGAGAGGGGAGGGGACAAAGGCCGATGAAGTACGGACGGCGTGATGTGAGATGCTCTGGTGTTTTTGAGTTAGTCGTTTTTTGTGGGAGGGGGAGATGAAATGGGGGTGCCGTGTAGTGAGGGGAACCGGAAGTTACCAAAGCATCCCCGACCTATTATGTAGATGAGGGCGGTATTGTAATTGTTGGTCTCCGTGCACCAAGGACAAAAGGGGGATTTCGCATGCTAAAGACTAAGGTGGCGGAAATTTTAGAAGGAGGCGGGAGATTTTGCCGCCCGCGGGATCATTTGTATCCAGTTTCAACTAATTTAGGACCGTGCTAGCGGGAAGGTCATGCGAGACTGTGTACACAGGGCATGCGTCAGCAGTTAATAACCGCTGTGTCCACACCAGAAAAAAAGACAATAACTCGGGATGATGCGTCGATAACCTGGACGTTGGCACGGGCGCGGCCAATCATACGTGTGTAGTGGCGCGTTCACAAAAAAATGGATCAAACACTGAGCCTATGTATTTCTCGTGTAAATAGATAATTTAGTGCAATTGGTTATTTACTTTAAACATAATGCATTGACGTGTTAGTGTAGAAGCGCACAAAAAGAAATGGATATTGTAGTCTGCTACTTAAAAGTGTTACCTCATATGATTACATAGCCTCCATTTCATAAATTGCGTACATGTTGAATTCATATATGAGTATTACATATATTACTTCATAATATAACCTTAAATCATACAAGACTAATGTTTTTGAATGCAAGAGTAACAATGGTGCACATACATGATAGCTACATTGGTTGTTTGAAGAAACATCACTCTAACTTTGGCATGCACAACTGAAAAGTTGTATTTAAATAGAAAAAATGTGATATGTCAGTGTCCAATCTTTATAGCGTTGAATCGATATTGTACCTTTCGCCACGATAAGAAGTAAACATTAATTTATGTTCAAGCGATGCACATCCACGATCGCTAGATAGTGATACGTGAATGAATTGTGCAATCTCTCTCACACGCATACATATGTCATTTCCCTGTGGTCATCAGAATCACACACGGACACTTCTTGTATTTCTCTCCCTCCGTCAAGGTTAGAATTCGTCTTTCTACCCCGTCTTACAAGTCTCTCACACAAAAACAAACACGCTCTCTCTGTCGAACACACCCACCCCTTTAATTCTGCCCACCCATAGCCACTAATGTCTGAAAGTATAATAATGTCTCTCACAAATATGACTAAGGTTAACTCGAGTTCCGGAACCATATGAAGACATACAATGGGATTCCAACATAGCACCTTTTGTTTTGAGATTTCACTCTCTCTCTCTCTCCCACACATTGTTTATCGCTTCATTTTCTCGGTACTTGCATGCACACAATTTTGTTTATCTTCGTGATGCTTTAAGTATGCCTCGCAGAAATGCTATCTACCTATCCCTTAATATAGCTAGATATGTGTCACACAAACTCCTTGTCCTACTAGCAAGATGCCCATGTATTGCACCGAACATTAAGATGCATTTGTATGAGTAGTTTATCTTGTGTGTATCTTGTTGCAAAATTTCCACAGTTTCCTTCCTATCCATCGGGTATAAATCGGATGGCCTGAACACCATCATCACCAACTCTGTTTTTTATAAGAGTAGGGATATGTAA
>NC_057800.1:296288440-296290419 GCF_018294505.1 Triticum aestivum
CGCCGAGCGGCGGGGCGGCGCGAGATGACAATGATGGCGGCGAGGGCGAGACAGCGATGGGCGACGGGGCGCGCGGGATGGGAGCGACGACAACGTCGCGAAGAGATGGGAGATGAAACTAAATTTTTCGCAAGTGTTATATATATAGGAGGGGCCTTTAGTACCGGTTGGAGCCACCAACCGGTACTAAAGGCCATTTTTGGCCATGCCAAGCGGCGGGAAGCGACCCCCATTAGTACCGGTTTGTGGCTCCAACCGGTACTAAACGGTGGCCTTTAGTACCGATTGGAGCCAGGAACCGGTACAAAAGGGGTGCGCTGCAGTGCGCAAAGTTTAGTCCCACCTCGCCACGCGAAGGGCAGCCGCACTGGTTTATAAACCCAGCCGCGGCTGCTCTATCGAACTCCTCTATAAAACCAGGCTTCTAGGCCTAACTATGGTGCGCTGTCCTGTGAACCTACTGGCCCTTGTGCGCCTGAATTTACATGCCCAAGGCCTAGTAGGCCCACTAGACAGCGCCCCAACAATTTTTTTTATATTTTTTCTACTGTATTTATTTTTTTTCTATTTTTTCTGAGTAGTTTTTTATATATTTTTTCTTTTCTGATTCATTTATTTTCTTCTATTTATTTCTGAGTAGTTTTTTTATATAGTTTTTTATATAGTTCCAAAGAGAGTGTCCAGTTTGTACAAGAAGTGCATCCAGTTCTTTCCGTAACCATCTCTACTTTTTTGCACATGCCATGTGGGTGAAATGATGATACCATGCCAAACTTCAACCTTTTCAAAGTTCATTTAGTAGTGATTTTCAATTTCACGGTCATTTAGCTCTCTAAACAAATCAGTAAATGACTGAAAAATAGCAAATGATGTTAGAAAGTGTTGAAAATTTATGGCGTCTATTTGAATGGTGCATAGGAACGCCAAAAAAGTCTGGAGTTCAAATAAGTTCAAGATATGAAGTGCGCGTGTAACAGATGAGTTCTTATCGTAAACCCTCATACTCCAAAATAGATTATCCAGTTTGTACACGAAGTGCGTCCAGTTTTTGTCGTAACCCTCTCTACTCTTTTTCACATGCCATGTGGGTGAAATGATGATACCATGCCAAGTTTCAACCTTTTCAAGTAAATTTTGTAGTGATTTTCAATTTCACGGTCATTTAGCTCTCTAAACAAATGACTGAAAAATAGCAAATGATGTCAGAACGTGTTGAAAATTGATGACCTCGCTTTCAATGGTGCATACAGAATGCAAAAAAGTCTAGAGTTCAAATAAGTTTAAAAAAATGAAGTGCCCGTGTAACCGATGAGTTCTCGTCCGAAACCATGATACTCTGAAACAGATTGTCCAGTTTGTACATGAAGTGTGTCCAGTTTTTGCCGTAACCCTCTCTAGTATTTTGTACATGCCATGTGGGTGAAATGATGATACCATGCCAAGTTTCAACATTTTCAGAGTTCACTTTGTAGTGATTTTCAATTTCACGGTCATTTAGCTCTATAAATAAATCGGTTAATGACTAAAAATAGCAAATGATGTTAGAAAATGTTGAAAATTGATGACGTCACTTTGAATGGTGCATACAGAACGCGAAAAAAGTCTGGAGTTCAAATAAGTTTAAAAAATGAAGTGCCTATGTAATAGATGAGTTCTCGTCCGAAACCCTAATACTCCGAAAGAGATTGTCCAGTTTGTACACGAAGTGCGTCCAGTTTTTGCTATAACCCTCTCTACTATTTTTCACATGCCATGTGGGTGAAATGATGATACCATGCCAAGTTTCAACATTTTCAGAGTTCATTTTGTAGTGATTTTCAATTTCATGGTCATTTAGCTCTCTAAATAAATCGGTAAATGACTGAAAATAGCAAATGTTGTTAGAAAGTGTTGAAAATTGATGAAGTCGCTTTGAATGGTGCATACGGAACACAAAAAATGTCTGGAGTTCAAATAAGTTTAAAAAAAATGAGGTGCCC
>NC_057800.1:296290796-296295517 GCF_018294505.1 Triticum aestivum
AAATGACTGAAAATAGCAAATGTTGTTAGAAAGTGTTGAAAATTGATGAAGTCGCTTTGAATGGTGCATACGGAACACAAAAAATGTCTGGAGTTCAAATAAGTTTAAAAAAATGAAGTGCCGTGTAATAGATGAGTTCTCGTCTGAAACCCTGATACTCCGAAACAGATTGTCCAGTTTGTACACGAAGTGCGTCCAGTTTTTGCCGTAACCCTCTCTACTATTTTTCACATGCCATGTGGGTGAAATGATGATACCATGCCAAGTTTCAACATTTTCAGAGTTCATTTTGTAGTGATTTTCAATTTCATGGTCATTTAGCTCTCTAAATAAATCGGTAAATGACTGAAAATAGCAAATGTTGTTAGAAAGTGTTGAAAATTGATGACGTCGCTTTGAATGGTGCATACAGAACACAAAAAAAGTCTGGACTTCAAATAAGTTTATAAAAATGAAGTTCTCGTGTAATAGATGAGTTCTCGTCCGAAACCCTGATACTGCGAAAGAGATTTTCCAGTTTGTACATGAAGTGCGTCCAGTTTTTGCCGTAACCCTCTCTACTATTTTGCACATGCTATGTGGGTGAATTATGATACCATGCCAAGTTTCAACATTTTCAGAGTTCATTTTGTAGTGATTTTCAATTTCACGGTCATTTAGCTCTCTAAACAAATCGGTAAATGACTGTAAAATAGCAAATGATGTTAGAAAGTGTTGAAAATTGATGACGTCTCTTTGAATGGTGCATAGGAACGCAAAAAAGTCTGGAGTTCAAATAAGTTTAAAAAACTGAAGTGCCCGTGCAACAGATAAGTTCTCGTCGTAAACCCTGATACTCCGAAATAGATTATCCAGTTTGTACACAAAGTGCGTCCAGTTTTTGTCGTAACCCTCTCTACTCTTTTTCACATGCCATGTCGGTGAAATGATGATACCATGCCAAGTTTCAACCTTTTCAGAGTTAATTTTGTAGTGATTTTCAATTTCACGGTCATTTAGCTCTCTAAACAAATCGGTAAATGATTGAAAAATAGCAAATGATGTCAGAACGTGTTCAAAATAGATGACCTTGCTTTGAATGGTGCATATAGAACGCAAAAAAAGTCTGGAGTTCAAATAAGTTTAAAAAATGAAGTACCCGTGTAACCGATGAGTTCTCGTCCAAAACCCTGATACTCTGAAACAGATTGTCCAGTTTGTGCACGAAGTGCGTCCAGTTTTTGCCGTAATCCTCTCTAGTATTTTGCACATGCCATGTGGGTGAAATGATGATACCATGCCAAGTTTCAACATTTTCAGAGTTCACTTCGTAGTGATTTTCAATTTCACGGTCATTTAGCTCTCTAAATAAATCGGTAAATGACTGAAAATAGCAAATGATGTTAGAAAGTGTTGAAAATTGATGACGTCACTTTGAATGGTGCATACGGAACGCAAAAAAAGTCTGGAGTTCAAATAAGTTTAAATAAATGAAGTGCCCGTGTAACAGATGAGTTCTTGTCGTAAACCCTGATACACCGAAATAGATTGTCTAGTTTCTACACGAAGTGCGTCCAGTTTTTGTTGTAACCCTCTCTGCTCTTTTTCACATGCCATGTGGGTGAAATGATGATACCATGCCAAGTTTCAACCTTTTTAGAGTTAATTTTGTAGTGATTTGAAATTTCACGGTTATTTAGCTCTCTAAACAAATCGGTAAATGACTGAAAAATAGCAAATGATGTCAGAACATGTTGAAAATTGATGACCTCGCTATGAATGGTGCATATATACAGAATGCAAAAAAAGTCTGGAGTTCAAATAAGTTTAAAAAACTGAAGTGCTCGTGTAACCGATGAGTTCTCGTCCGAAACCCTGATACTCTGAAACAGATTGTCCAGTTTGTACACGAAGTGCATCCAGTTTTTGCCGTAACCCTCTCTAGTATTTTGCACATGACATGTGGGTGAAATGATGATACCATGCCATGTTTTAACACTTTCAGAATTCAATTTGTAGTGATTTTCAATTTTATCGTCATTTAGCTCTCTAAACAAATCGGTAAATGACTGAAAAATAGCAAATGATGTTAGAAAGTGTTGAAAATTGATGACGTCGCTTTGAATGGTGCATACGGAACGCGAAAAAAGTCTGGAGTTCAAATAAGTTTAAAAAATGAAGTGCCCGTGTAACAGATGAGTTCTCATCCGAAACCCTAATACTCCGAAAGAGATTGTCCTGTTTGTACACGAAGTGCGTCGAGTTTTTGCCGTAACCCTCTCTACTATTTTGCACATGCCATGTGGGTGAAATGATGATACCATGCCAAGTTTCAACATTTTCAGAGTTCACTTTGTAGTGATTTTCAATTTCAGGCTCATTTAGCTCTCTAAATAAATCGGTAAATGACTGAAAATAGCAAATGTTGTTAGAAAGTGTTGAAAATAGATGACGTCGCTTTGAATGGTGCATACGGAACGCGAAAAATGTCTAGAGTTCAAATAAGTTTAAAAAATGAAGTGCCCGTGTAACAGATGAGTTCTTTTCGTAAACCCTGATACTCCGAAATAGATTGTCCAGTTTGTACATGAAGTGCGTCCAGTTTTTGTTGTAACCCTCTCTACCCTTTTTCACATGCCATGTGGGTGAAATCATGATACCATGCCAAGTTTCAACCTTTTCGGAGTTAATTTTATAGTGATTTTAAATTTCACGGTCATTTAGCTCTCTAAACAAACCGGTAAATGACTGAAAATAAGCAAATGATGTCAGAACATGTTGAAAATTGATGACCTCGCTTTGAATGGTGCATACAGAATGAAAAAAAGTCTGGAGTTCAAATAAGTGTAAAAAATGAAGTGCCCGTGTAACCGATGAGTTCTCGTCCGAAACCCTGATACTCTGAAACAGATTGTCCAGTTTGTACACGAAGTGCGTCCAGTTTTGGCCGTAATCCTCTCTAGTATTTTGCACATGCCATGTGGGTGAAATGATGATACCATGCCAAGTTTCAACATTTTCAGAGTTCACTTTGTAGTGATTTTCAATTTCACGGTCATTTAGCTCTCTAAATAAATCGGTAAATGACTGAAAATAGCAAATGATGTTAGAAAGTGTTGAAAATTGATGACGTCACTTTGAATGGTGCATACGGAACGCGAAAAAAGTCTGGAGTTCAAATAAGTTTAAATAAATGAAGTGCCCGTGTAACAGATGAGTTCTTGTCATAAACCCTGATACTCCGAAATAGATTGTCTAGTTTGTACACGAAGTGCGTCCAGTTTTTGTTGTAACCCTCTCTGCTCTTTTTCACATGCCATGTGGGTGAAATGATGATACCATGCCAAGTTTCAACCTTTTTAGAGTTAATTTTGTAGTGATTTTAAATTTCACGGTCATTTAGCTCTCTAAACAAATCGGTAAATGACTGAAAAATAGCAAATGATGTCAGAACATGTTGAAAATTGATGACCTCGCTTTGAATGGTGCATATATACAGAATGCAAAAAAAGTCTGGAGTTCAAATAAGTTTAAAAAACTGAAGTGCCCGTGTAACCGATGAGTTCTCGTCCGAAACCCTGATACTCTGAAACAGATTGTCCAGTTTGTACACGAAGTGCATCCATTTTTTGCCGTAACCCTCTCTAGTATTTTGCACATGCCATGTGGGTGAAATGATGATACCATGCCAAGTTCTAACACTTTCAGAATTCATTTTGTAGTGATTTTCAATTTTATCGTCATTTAGCTCTCTAAACAAATCGGTAAATGACTGAAAAATAGCAAATGATGTTAGAAAGTGTTGAAAATTGATGACGTCGCTTTGAATGGTGCATACGGAACGCGAAAAAAGTCTGGAGTTCAAATAAGTTTAAAAAATGAAGTACCCGTGTAACAGATGAGTTCTCGTCCGAAACCCTAATACTCCGAAAGAGATTGTCCTGTTTGTACACGAAGTGCGTCGAGTTTTTGTCGTAACCCTCTCTACTATTTTGCACATGCCATGTGGGTGAAATGATGATACCATGCCAAGTTTCAACATTTTCAGAGTTCACTTTGTAGTGATTTTCAATTTCAGGCTCATTTAGCTCTCTAAATAAATCGGTAAATGACTGAAAATAGCAAATGTTGTTAGAAAGTGTTGAAAATAGATGACGTCGCTTTGAATGGTGCATATGGAACGCGAAAAAAGTCTAGAGTTCAAATAAGTTTAAAAATATGAAGTGCCCGTGTAACAGATGAGTTCTTTTCGTAAACCCTGATACTCCGAAATAGATTGTCCAGTTTGTACATGAAGTGCGTCCAGTTTTTGTTGTAACCCTCTCTACCCTTTTTCACATGCCATGTGGGTGAAATCATGATACCATGCCAAGTTTCAACCTTTTCGGAGTTAATTTTATAGTGATTTTAAATTTCACGGTCATTTAGCTCTCTAAACAAACCGGTAAATGACTGAAAATAAGCAAATGATGTCAGAACATGTTGAAAATTGATGACCTCGCTTTGAATGGTGCATACAGAATGAAAAAAAGTCTGGAGTTCAAATAAGTGTAAAAAATGAAGTGCCCGTGTAACCGATGAGTTCTCGTCCGAAACCCTGATACTCTGAAACAGATTGTCCAGTTTGTACACGAAGTGCGTCCAGTTTTGGCCGTAATCCTCTCTAGTATTTTGCACATGCCATGTGGGTGAAATGATGATACCATGCCAAGTTTCAACATTTTCAGAGTTCACTTTGTAGT
>NC_057800.1:296295527-296295910 GCF_018294505.1 Triticum aestivum
ATAGCAAATGATGTCAGAACATGTTGAAAATTGATGACCTCGCTTTGAATGGTGCATATATACAGAATGCAAAAAAAGTCTGGAGTTCAAATAAGTTTAAAAAACTGAAGTGCCCGTGTAACCGATGAGTTCTCGTCCGAAACCCTGATACTCTGAAACAGATTGTCCAGTTTGTACACGAAGTGCATCCATTTTTTGCCGTAACCCTCTCTAGTATTTTGCACATGCCATGTGGGTGAAATGATGATACCATGCCAAGTTCTAACACTTTCAGAATTCATTTTGTAGTGATTTTCAATTTTATCGTCATTTAGCTCTCTAAACAAATCGGTAAATGACTGAAAAATAGCAAATGATGTTAGAAAGTGTTGAAAATTGATGAC
>NC_057800.1:296295920-296297439 GCF_018294505.1 Triticum aestivum
CGTAACCCTCTCTACTATTTTGCACATGCCATGTGGGTGAAATGATGATACCATGCCAAGTTTCAACATTTTCAGAGTTCACTTTGTAGTGATTTTCAATTTCAGGCTCATTTAGCTCTCTAAATAAATCGGTAAATGACTGAAAATAGCAAATGTTGTTAGAAAGTGTTGAAAATAGATGACGTCGCTTTGAATGGTGCATATCGAACGCGAAAAAAGTCTAGAGTTCAAATAAGTTTAAAAATATGAAGTGCCCGTGCAACAGATGAGTTCTTTTCGTAAACCCTGATACTCCGAAATAGATTCTCCAGTTTGTACATGATGTGCGTCCAGTTTTTGTTGTAACCCTCTCTACCCTTTTTCACATGCCATGTGGGTGAAATCATGATACCATGCCAAGTTTCAACCTTTTCGGAGTTAATTTTATAGTGATTTTAAATTTCACGGTCATTTAGCTCTCTAAACAAATCGGTAAATGACTGAAAATAAGCAAATGATGTCAGAACATGTTGAAAATTGATGACCTCGCTTTGAATGGTGCATACAGAATGCAAAAAAAGTCTGGAGTTCAAATAAGTTTAAAAAAATGAAGTGGCCGGGTAACCGATGAGTTCTCGTCCGAAACCCTGATACTCTAAAACAGATTGTCCAGTTTGTACATGAAGTGCATCCAGTTTTTGCCGTAACCCTCTCTAGTTTTTTGCACATGCCATGTGGGTGAAATGATGATACCATGCCAAGTTTGAACATTTTCAGAGTTCACTTTGTAGTGATTTTCAATTTCACGGTCATTTAGCTTTCTAAATAAATCGGTAAATGACTGAAAATAGCGAATGATGTTAGAAAGTGTTGAAAATTGATGACGTCGCTTTGAATGGTGCATACGGAACATGAAAAAAGTCTGGAGTGCAAATAAGTTTAAAAAATGAAGTGCCCGTGTAATAGATGAATTCTCGTCTGAAACCCTGATACTCTGAAAGAGATTGTCCAATTTGTACATGAAGTGCGTCCAGTTTTTGTTGTAACCCTCTCTACTATTTTTCACATGCCATGTGGGTGAAATCATGATACCATGCCAAGTTTCAACCTTTTTAGAGTTAATTTTGTAGTGATTTTCAATTTCACGGTCATTTAGCTCTCTAAACAAATCGGTAAATGACTGAAAAATAGCAAATGATGTCAGAACATGTTGAAAATAGATGACCTCGCTTTGAATGGTGCATACGGAACGCAAAAGAAGTCTGGAGTTCAAATAAGTTTAAGAAAATGAAGTGCCCGTGTAACCGATGAGTTCTCGTCCGAAACCCTGATACTCTGAAACAGATTGTCCAGTTTGTACATGAAGTGCATCCAGTTTTTGCCGTAACCCTCTCTAGTATTTTGTACATGCCACGTGGGTGAAATGATGATACCATGCCACGTTTCAACCTTTTCAGAGTTAATTTTGTAGTGATTTTCAATTTCACGGTCATTTAGCTCTCTAAACAAATCGGTAAATGACTGCAAAATAGCAAATGAT
>NC_057800.1:296297702-296298176 GCF_018294505.1 Triticum aestivum
GAACGCAAAAGAAGTCTGGAGTTCAAATAAGTTTAAAAAAATGAAGTGCCCGTGTAACCGATGAGTTCTCGTCCGAAACCTTGATACTCTGAAACAGATTGTCCAGTTTGTACACGAAGTGCGTCCAGTTTTTGCCGTAACCCTCTCTAGTATTTTGCACATGCCATGTGGGTGAAATGATGATACCATGCCAAGTTTCAACATTTTCAGAGTTCACTTTGTAGTGATTTTCAATTTCAGGGTCATTTAGCTCTTTAAATAAATCAGTAAATGACTGAAAATAGCAAATGATGTTAGAAAGTGTTGAAAATAGATGACGTCGCTTTGAATGGTGCATACGGAACGCGAAAAAAGTCTGGAGTTCAAATAAGTTTAAAAAATGAAGTGCCCGTGTAACAGATGAGGTCTCTTCTGAAACCCTAATACTCCGAAAGAGATTGTCCTGTTTGTACACGAAGTGCGTCCAGTTTTTGC
>NC_057800.1:296298188-296300982 GCF_018294505.1 Triticum aestivum
TCGCTTTGAATGGTGCATACGGAACGCGAAAAAAGTCTGGAGTTCAAATAAGTTTAAAAAATGAAGTGCCCGTGTAACAGATGAGTTCTCGTCCGAAACCCTAATACTCCGAAAGAGATTGTCCTGTTTGTACACGAAGTGCGTCCAGTTTTTGCCGTAACCCTCTCTACTATTTTGCACATGCCATGTGGGTGAAATGATGATACCATGCCAAGTTTCAACATTTTCAGAGTTCACTTTGTAGTGATTTTCAATTTCACGCTCATTTAGCTCTCTAAATAAATCGGTAAATGACTGAAAATAGCAAATGTTGTTAGAAAGTGTTGAAAATAGATGACGTCGCTTTGAATGGTGCATACGGAACGCGAAAAAAGTCTGGAGTTCAAATAAGTTTAAAAAATGAAGTGCCCGTGTAACAGATGAGTTCTTTTCGTAAACCCTGATACTCCGAAATAGATTGTCCAGTTTGTACACGAAGTACGTCCAGTTTTTGTTGTAACCCTCTCTACTCTTTTTCACATGCCATGTGGGTGAAATCATGATACCATGCCAACTTTCAACCTTTTCGGAGTTAATTTTATAGTGATTTTAAATTTCACGGTCATTTAGCTCTCTAAACAAATCGGTAAATGACTGAAAAATAGCAAATGATGTCAGAACATGTTGAAAATTGATGACCTCGCTTTGAATGGTGCATACAGAATGCAAAAAAAGTCTGGAGTTCAAATAATTTTAAAAAAATGAAGTGCCCGTGTAACCGATGAGTTCTCGTCTGAAACCCTGATACTCTGAAAGAGATTGTCTAGTTTGTACATGAAGTACGTCCAGTTTTTGCCGTAACCCTCTCTACTATTTTTCACATGCCATGTGGGTGAAATGATGATACCATGCCAAGTTTCAACATTTTCAGAGTTCATTTTGTAGTGATTTTCAGTTTCATGGTCATTTAGCTCTCTAAATAAATCGGTAAATGACTGAAAATAGCAAATGTTGTTAGAAAGTGTTGAAAATTGATGACGTCGCTTTGAATGGTGCATACGGAACACAAAAAATGTCTGGAGTTCAAATAAGTTTAAAAAATGAAGTGCCCGTGTAAATGATGAGTTCTTGTCCGAAACGCTGATACTCCGAAAGAGATTTTCTAGTTTGTACATGAAGTGCGTCCAGTTTTTGCCGTAACCCTCTCTACTATTTTGCACATGCTATGTGGGTGAATGATGATACCATGCCAAGTTTCAACATTTTCAGAGTTCATTTTGTAGTGATTTTCAGTTTCACGGTCATTTAGCTCTCTAAACAAATCGGTAAATGACTATAAAATAGCAAATGATGTTAGAAAGTGTTGAAAATTGATGACGTCTCTTTGAATGGTGCATAGGAACGAAAAAAAGTCTGGAGTTCAAATAAGTTTTAAAAAATGAAGTGCTCGTGTAAGAGATGAGTTCTCGTCGTAAACCCTGATACTCCGAAATAGATTGTCCAGTTTGTACGCGAAGTGCGTCCAGTTTTTGCGTAACCCTCTCTACTCTTTTTAACATGCCATGTGTGTGAAATGATGATACCATGCCAAGTTTCAACCTTTTCAGAGTTAATTTTGTAGTGATTTTCAATTTCATGGTCATTTAGCTCTCTAAACAAATCGGTAAATGACTGAAAAATAGCAAATGATGTCAGAACATGTTGAAAATAGATGACCTCGCTTTGAATGGTGCATACGGAACGCAAAAGAAGTCTGGAGTTCAAATAAGTTTAAAAAAATGAAGTGCCCGTGTAACCGATGAGTTCTCGTCCGAAACCTTGATACTCTGAAACAGATTGTCCAGTTTGTACACGAAGTGCGTCCAGTTTTTGCCGTAACCCTCTCTAGTATTTTGCACATGCCATGTGGGTGAAATGATGATACCATGCCAAGTTTCAACATTTTCAGAGTTCACTTTGTAGTGATTTTCAATTTCAGGGTCATTTAGCTCTCTAAATAAATCAGTAAATGACTGAAAATAGCAAATGATGTTAGAAAGGGTTGAAAATAGATGACGTCACTTTGAATGGTGCATACGGAACGCGAAAAAAGTCTGGAGTTCAAATAAGTTTAAAAAATGAAGTGCCCGTGTAACAGATGAGTTCTCGTCTGAAACCCTAATACTCCGAAAGAGATTGACCTGTTTGTACACGAAGTGCGTCCAGTTTTTGCCATAACCCTCTCTACTATTTTGCACATGCCATGTGGGTGAAATTATGATACCATGCCAAGTTTCAACATTTTTAGAGCTCACTTTGTAGTGATTTTCAATTTCACGCTCATTTAGCTCTCTAAATAAATCGGTAAATGACTGAAAATAGCAAATGTTGTTAGAAAGTGTTGAAAATAGATGACGTCGCTTTGAATGGAGCATACGGAACACGAAAAAAGTCTGGAGTTCAAATAAGTTTAAAAAATGAAGTGCCCGTGTAATAGATGAGTTCTCGTCTGAAACCCTGATACTCTGAAAGAGATTGTCCAGTTTGTACACGAAGTGCGTCCAGTTTTTGCCGTAACCCTCTCTACTATTTTTCACATGCCATGTGGGTGAAATGAGGATACCATGCCAAGTTTCAACCTTTTCAGAGTTAATTTTGTAGTGATTTTCAATTTCACGGTCATTTAGCTCTCTAAACAAATCGGTAAATGACTGACAAATAGCAAATGATGTCAGAACATGTTGAAAATAGATGACCTCGCTTTGAATGGTGCATACGGAACGCAAAAGAAGTCTGGAGTTCAAATAAGTTTAAAAAAATGAAGTGCCCGTGTAAC
>NC_057800.1:296300992-296303643 GCF_018294505.1 Triticum aestivum
AACCTTTTCAGTGTTCATTTTGTAGTGATTTTCAATTTCACGGTCATTTAGCTCTCTAAACAAATCGGTAAATGACTGAAAAATAGCAAATGATGTTAGAAAGTGTTGAAAATAGATGACGTCTCTTTGAATGGTGCATACGGAACGCAAAAGAAGTCTGGAGTTCAAATAAGTTTAAAAAAATGAAGTGCCCGTGTAGCAGATGAGTTCTCGTCCGAAACCCTGATACTCTGAAACAGATTGTCCAGTTTGTACACGAAGTGCGTCCAGTTTTTGCCGTAACCCTCTCTAGTATTTTGCACATGCCATGTGGGTGAAATGATGATACCATGCCAAGTTTCAACATTTTCAGAGTTCACTTTGTAGTGATTTTCAATTTCAGGGTCATTTAGCTCTCTAAATAAATCGGTAAATGACTGAAAATAGCAAATGATGTTAGAAAGTGTTGAAAATAGATGATTTCGCTTTGAATGGTGCATACGGAACGCGAAAAAAGTCTGGAGTTCAAATAAGTTTAAAAAATGAAGTGCCCGTGTAACAGATGAGTTCTCGTCCGAAACCCTAATACTCCGAAAGAGATTGTCCTGTTTGTACACGAAGTGCGTCCAGTTTTTGCCGTAACCCTCTCTACTATTTTGCACATGCCATGTGGGTGAAATGATGATACCATGCCAAGTTTCAACATTTTCAGAGTTCACTTTGTAGTGATTTTCAATTTCACGGTCATTTAGCTCTCTAAACAAATCGGTAAATGACTATAAAATAGCAAATGATGTTAGAAAGTGTTGAAAATTGATGACGTCTCTTTGAATGGTGCATCGGAACGAAAAAAAGTCTGGAGTTCAAATAAGTTTAAAAAAATGAAGTGCTCGTGTAACAGATGAGTTCTCGTCGTAAACCCTGATACTCCGAAATAGATTGTCCAGTTTGTACACGAAGTGCGTCCAGTTTTTGCGTAACCCTCTCTACTCTTTTTAACATGCCATGTGTGTGAAATGATGATACCATGCCAAGTTTCAACCTTTTCAGAGTTAATTTTGTAGTGATTTTCAATTTCATGGTCATTTAGCTCTCTAAACAAATCGGTAAATGACTGAAAAATAGCAAATGATGTCAGAACATGTTGAAAATAGATGACCTCGCTTTGAATGGTGCATACGGAACGCAAAAGAAGTCTGGAGTTCAAATAAGTTTAAAAAAATGAAGTGCCCGTGTAACCGATGAGTTCTCGTCCGAAACCTTGATACTCTGAAACAGATTGTCCAGTTTGTACACGAAGTGCGTCCAGTTTTTGCTGTAACCCTCTCTAGTATTTTGCACATGCCATGTGGGTGAAATGATGATACCATGCCAAGTTTCAACATTTTCAGAGTTCACTTTGTAGTGATTTTCAATTTCAGGGTCATTTAGCTCTGTAAATAAATCAGTAAATGACTGAAAATAGCAAATGATGTTAGAAAGTGTTGAAAATAGATGAGTCGCTTTGAATGGTGCATACGGAACGCGAAAAAAGTCTGGAGTTCAAATAAGTTTAAAAAATGAAGTGCCCGTGTAACAGATTAGTTCTCGTCTGAAACCCTAATACTCCGAAAGGGATTGTCCTGTTTGTACATGAAGTGCGTCCAGTTTTTGCCGTAACCCTCTCTACTATTTTGCACATGCCATGTGGGTGAAATGATGATATCATGCCAAGTTTCAACATTTTCAGAGTTCATTTTGTAGTGATTTTCAATTTCACGGTCATTTAGCTCTCTAAACAAATCGGTAAATGACTATAAAATAGCAAATGATGTTAGAAAGTGTTGAAAATTGATGACGTCTCTTTGAATGGTGCATAGGAACGAAAAAAAGTCTGGAGTTCAAATAAGTTTAAAAAAATGAAGTGCTCGTGTAACAGATGAGTTCTCGTCGTAAACCCTGATACTCCGAAATAGATTGTCCAGTTTGTACACGAAGTGCGTCCAGTTTTTGCGTAACCCTCTCTACTCTTTTTAACATGCCATGTGTGTGAAATGATGATACCATGCCAAGTTTCAACCTTTTCAGAGTTAATTTTGTAGTGATTTTCAATTTCATGGTCATTTAGCTCTCTAAACAAATCGGTAAATGACTGAAAAATAGCAAATGATGTCAGAACATGTTGAAAATAGATGACCTCGCTTTGAATGGTGCATACAGAACGCAAAAGAAGTCTGGAGTTCAAATAAGTTTAAAAAAATGAAGTGCCCGTGTAACCGATGAGTTCTCGTCCGAAACCTTGATACTCTGAAACAGATTGTCCAGTTTGTACACGAAGTGCGTCCAGTTTTTGCCGTAACCCTCTCTAGTATTTTGCACATGCCATGTGGGTGAAATGATGATACCATGCCAAGTTTCAACATTTTCAGAGTTCACTTTGTAGTGATTTTCAATTTCAGGGTCATTTAGCTCTTTAAATAAATCAGTAAATGACTGAAAATAGCAAATGATGTTAGAAAGTGTTGAAAATAGATGACGTCGCTTTGAATGGTGCATACGGAACGCGAAAAAAGTCTGGAGTTCAAATAAGTTTAAAAAATGAAGTGCCCGTGTAACAGATGAGGTCTCTTCTGAAACCCTAATACTCCGAAAGAGATTGTCCTGTTTGTACACGAAGTGCGTCCAGTTTTTGC
>NC_057800.1:296304186-296307092 GCF_018294505.1 Triticum aestivum
CGTGTAATAGATGAGTTCTCGTCTGAAACCCTGATACTCTGAAACAGATTGTCCTGTTTGTACACGAAGTGCGTCCAGTTTTTGCCGTAACCCTCTCTACTATTTTTCACATGCCATGTGGGTGAAATGATGATACCATGCCAAGTTTCAACATTTTCAGAGTTCATTTTGTAGTGATTTTCAATTTCATGGTCATTTAGCTCTCTAAATAAATCAGTAAATGACTGAAAATAGCAAATGTTGTTAGAAAGTGTTGAAAATTGATGACGTCGCTTTGAATGGTGCATACGGAACACAAAAAATGTCTGGAGTTCAAATAAGTTTAAAAAAATGAAGTGCCCGTGTACCAGATGAGTTCTTGTCCGAAACCCTTATATTCCGAAAGAGATTTTCTAGTTTGTACATGAAGTGCGTCCAGTTTTTGCCGTAACCCTCTCTACTATTTTGCACATGCTATGTGGGTGAATGATGATACCATGCCAAGTTTCAACATTTTCAGTGTTCATTTTGTAGTGATTTTCAATTTCACGGTCATTTAGCTCTCTGAACAAATCGGTAAATGACTATAAAATAGCAAATGATGTTAGAAAGTGTTGAAAATTGATGACGTCTCTTTGAATGGTGCATAGGAACGAAAAAAAGTCTGGAGTTCAAATAAGTTTAAAAAAATGAAGTGCTCGTGTAACAGATGAGTTCTCGTCGTAAACCCTGATACTCCGAAATAGATTGTCCAGTTTGTACACGAAGTGCGTCCAGTTTTTGCGTAACCCTCTCTACTCTTTTTAACATGCCATGTGTGTGAAATGATGATACCATGCCAAGTTTCAACCTTTTCAGAGTTAATTTTGTAGTGATTTTCAATTTCATGGTCATTTAGCTCTCTAAACAAATCGGTAAATGACTGAAAAATAGCAAATGATGTCAGAACATGTTGAAAATAGATGACCTCGCTTTGAATGGTGCATACAGAACGCAAAAGAAGTCTGGAGTTCAAATAAGTTTAAAAAAATGAAGTGCCCGTGTAACCGATGAGTTCTCGTCCGAAACCTTGATACTCTGAAACAGATTGTCCAGTTTGTACACGAAGTGCGTCCAGTTTTTGCCGTAACCCTCTCTAGTATTTTGCACATGCCATGTGGGTGAAATGATGATACCATGCCAAGTTTCAACATTTTCAGAGTTCACTTTGTAGTGATTTTCAATTTCAGGGTCATTTAGCTCTTTAAATAAATCAGTAAATGACTGAAAATAGCAAATGATGTTAGAAAGTGTTGAAAATAGATGACGTCGCTTTGAATGGTGCATACGGAACGCGAAAAAAGTCTGGAGTTCAAATAAGTTTAAAAAATGAAGTGCCCGTGTAACAGATGAGGTCTCTTCTGAAACCCTAATACTCCGAAAGAGATTGTCCTGTTTGTACACGAAGTGCGTCCAGTTTTTGCTGTAACCCTCTCTACTATTTTGCACATGCCATGTGGGTGAAATGATGATACCATGCCAAGTTTCAACATTTTCAGAGTTCACTTTGTAGTGATTTTCAATTTTACGCTCATTTAGCTCTCTAAATAAATCGGTAAATGACTGAAAATAGCAAATGTTGTTAGAAAGTGTTGAAAATAGATGACGTCGCTTTGAATGGTGCATACGGAACACGAAAAAAGTCTGGAGTTCAAATCAGTTTAAAAAATGAAGTGCCCATGTAATAGATGAGTTCTCGTCTGAAACCCTGATACTCTGAAAGAGATTGTCCAGTTTGTACACGAAGTGCGTCCAGTTTTTGCCGTAACCCTCTCTACTATTTTTCACATGCCATGTGGGTGAAATGATGATACCATGCCAAGTTTCAACCTTTTCAGAGTTAATTTTGTAGTGATTTTCAATTTCACGGTCATTTAGCTCTCTAAACAAATCGGTAAATGACTGAAAAATAGCAAATGATGTCAGAACATGTTGAAAATAGATGACCTCGCTTTGAATGGTGCATACGGAACGCAAAAGAAGTCTGGAGTTCAAATAAGTTTAAAAAAATGAAGTGCCCGTGTAACTGATGAGTTCTCGTCCGAAACCCTGACACTCTGAAACAGATTGTCCAGTTTGTACACGAAGTGCGTCCAGTTTTTGCCGTAACCCTCTCTAGTATTTTGCACATGCCATGTGGGTGAAATGATGATACCATGCCAAGTTTCAACATTTTCAGAGTTCACTTTGTAGTGATTTTCAATTTCACGCTCATTTAGCTCTCTAAATAAATCGGTAAATGACTGAAAATAGCAAATGTTGTTAGAAAGTGTTGAAAATAGATGACGTCGCTTTGAATGGTGCATACGGAACGCGAAAAAAGTCTGGAGTTCAAATAAGTTTAAAAAATGAAGTGCCCGTGTAACAGATGAGTTCTCGTCCGAAACCCTAATACTCCGAAAGAGATTGTCCTGTTTGTACACGAAGTGCGTCCAGTTTTTGCCGTAACCCTCTCTACTATTTTGCACATGCCATGTGGGTGAAATGATGATACCATGCCAAGTTTCAACATTTTCAGAGTTCACTTTGTAGTGATTTTCAATTTCACGCTCATTTAGCTCTCTAAATAAATCGGTAAATGACTGAAAATAGCAAATGTTGTTAGAAAGTGTTGAAAATAGATGACGTCGCTTTGAATGGTGCATACGGAACACGAAAAAAGTCTGGAGTTCAAATAAGTTTAAAAAATGAAGTGCCCGTGTAATAGATGAGTTCTCGTCTGAAACCCTGATACTCTGAAACAGATTGTCCTGTTTGTACACGAAGTGCGTCCAGTTTTTGCCGTAACCCTCTCTACTATTTTTCACATGCCATGTGGGTGAAATGATGATACCATGCCAAGTTTCAACATTTTCAGAGTTCATTTTGTAGTGATTTTCAATTTCATG
>NC_057800.1:296307183-296307547 GCF_018294505.1 Triticum aestivum
TCGCTTTGAATGGTGCATACGGAACGCGAAAAAAGTCTGGAGTTCAAATAAGTTTAAAAAATGAAGTGCCCGTGTAACAGATGAGTTCTCGTCCGAAACCCTGATACTCCGAAAGAGATTGTCCTGTTTGTACACGAAGTGCGTCCAGTTTTTGCCGTAACCCTCTCTACTATTTTGCACATGCCATGTGGGTGAAATGATGATACCATGCCAAGTTTCAACATTTTCAGAGTTCACTTTGTAGTGATTTTCAATTTCACGCTCATTTAGCTCTCTAAATAAATCGGTAAATGACTGAAAATAGCAAATGTTGTTAGAAAGTGTTGAAAATAGATGACGTCGCTTTGAATGGTGCATACGGAAC
>NC_057800.1:296307557-296340063 GCF_018294505.1 Triticum aestivum
ATGATACCATGCCAAGTTTCAACATTTTCAGAGTTCATTTTGTAGTGATTTTCAATTTCATGATCATTTAGCTCTCTAAATAAATCGGTAAATGACTGAAAATAGCAAATGTTGTTAGAAAGTGTTGAAAATTGATGACGTCGCTTTGAATGGTGCATACGGAACACAAAAAATGTCTGGAGTTCAAATAAGTTTAAAAAAATGAAGTGCCCGTGTACCAGATGAGTTCTTGTCCGAAACCCTGATACTCCGAAAGAGATTTTCTAGTTTGTACATGAAGTGCGTCCAGTTTTTGCCGTAACCCTCTCTACTATTTTGCACATGCTATGTGGGTGAATGATGATACCATGCCAAGTTTCAACATTTTCAGTGTTCATTTTGTAGTGATTTTCAATTTCACGGTCATTTAGCTCTCTAAACAAATCGGTAAATGACTATAAAATAGCAAATGATGTTAGAAAGTGTTGAAAATTGATGACGTCTCTTTGAATGGTGCATAGGAATGAAAAAAAGTCTGGAGTTCAAATAAGTTTAAAAAAATGAAGTGCTCGTGTAGCAGATGAGTTCTCGTCGTAAACCCTGATACTCCAAAATAGATTGTCCAGTTTGTACACAAAGTGCGTCTAGTTTTTATCATAACCCTCTCTACTCTTTTTAACATGCCATGTGTGTGAAATGATGATAACATGCCATGTTTCAACCTTTTCAGAGTTAATTTTGTAGTGATTTTCAATTTCACGGTCATTTAGCTCTCTAAACAAATCGGTAAATGACTGAAAAATAGCAAATGATGTCAGAACATGTTGAAAATAGATGACCTCGCTTTGAATGGTGCATACGGAACGCAAAAGAAGTCTGGAGTTCAAATAAGTTTAAAAAAATGAAGTGCCCGTGTAACCGATGAGTTCTCGTCCGAAACCCTGATACTCTGAAACAGATTGTCCAGTTTGTACACGAAGTGCGTCCAGTTTTTGCCGTAACCCTCTCTAGTATTTTGCACATGCCATGTGGGTGAAATGATGATACCATGCCAAGTTTCAACATTTTCAGAGTTCACTTTGTAGTGATTTTCAATTTCAGGGTCATTTAGCTCTCTAAATATATCGATAAATGACTGAAAATAGCAAATGATGTTAGAAAGTGTTGAAAATAGATGACGTCACTTTGAATGGTGCATACGGAACGCGAAAAAAGTCTGGAGTTCAAATAAGTTTAAAAAATGAAGTGCCCGTGTAACAGATGAGTTCTTGTCCGAAACCCTAATACTCCGAAAGAGATTGTCCTGTTTGTACACGAAGTGCGTCCAGTTTTTGCCGTAACCCTCTCTACTATTTTGCACATGCCATGTGGGTGAAATGATGATACCATGCCAAGTTTCAACCTTTTCGGAGTTAATTTTATAGTGATTTTAAATTTCACGGTCATTTAGCTCTCTAAACAAATTGGTAAATGACTGAAAAATAGCAAATGATGTCAGAACATGTTGAAAATTGATGACCTCGCTTTGAATGGTGCATACAGAATGCAAAAAAAGTCTGGAGTTCAAATAAGTTTAAAAAAATGAAGTGGCCGTGTAACCGATGAGTTCTCGTCCGAAACCATGATTCTCTAAAACAGATTGTCCTGTTTGTACACGAAGTGCGTCCACTTTTTGCCGTAACCCTCTCTACTATTTTGCACATGCCATGTGGGTGAAATGATGATACCATGCCAAGTTTCAACATTTTCAGAGTTCACTTTGTAGTGATTTTCAATTTCACACTCATTTAGCTCTCTAAATAAATCGGTAAATGACTGAAAATAGCAAATGTTGTTAGAAAGTGTTGAAAATAGATGACGTCACTTTGAATGGTGCATATGGAAGGCGAAAAAAGTCTGGAGTTCAAATAAGTTTAAAAAAATGAAGTGCCCGTGTAACAGATGAGTTCTTTTCGTAAACCCTGATACTCCGAAATAGATTGTCCAGTTTGTACATGAAGTGCGTCCAGTTTTTGTTGTAACCCTCTCTACTCTTTTTCACATGCCATGTGGGTGAAATCATGATACCATGCCAAGTTTCAACCTTTTCGGAGTTACTTTTATAGTGATTTTAAATTTCACGGTCATTTAGCTCTCTAAACAAATCGGTAAATGACTGAAAAATAGCAAATGATCTCAGAACATGTTGAAAATTGATGACCTCGCTTTGAATGGTGCATACAGAATGCAAAAAAAGTCTGGAGTTCAAATAAGTTTAAAAAAATGAAGTGGCCGTGTAACCGATGAGTTCTCGTCCGAAACCATGATACTCTAAAACAGATTGTCCAGTTTGTACACGAAGTGCATCCAGTTTTTGCCGTAAACCTCTCTAGTATTTTGCACATGCCATGTGGGTGAAATGATGATACCATGCCAAGTTTCAACATTTTCAGAGTTCACTTTGTAGTGATTTTCAATTTCACGGTCATTTAGCTTTCTAAATAAATCGGTAAATGACTAAAAATAGCAAATGATGTTAGAAAGTGTTGAAAATTGATGACGTCGTTTTGAATGGTGCTTACGGAACACGAAAAAAGTCTGGAGTTCAAATAAGTTTAAAAAATGAAGTGCCCGTGTAATAGATGAGTTCTCGTCTGAAACCCTGATACTCTGAAAGAGATTGTCCAGTTTGTACACGAAGTGCGTCCAGTTTTTGCCGTAACCCTCTCTACTATTTTTCACATGCCATTTGGGTGAAATGATGATACCATGCCAAGTTTCAACATTTTCAGAGTTCATTTTGTAGTGATTTTCTGTTTCATGGTCATTTATCTCTCTAAATAAATCGGTAAATGACTGAAAATAGCAAATGTTGTTAGAAAGTGTTGAAAATTGATGATGTCGCTTTGAATGGTGCATACGGAACACAAAAAATGTCTGGAGTTCAAATAAGTTTAAAAAAATGAAGTGCCCGTGTAACAGATGAGTTCTTGTCCGAAACCCTGATACTCCGAAAGAGATTTTCTAGTTTGTACATGAAGTGCGTCCAGTTTTTGCCGTAACCCTCTCTACTATTTTGCACATGCTATGTGGGTGAATGATGATACCATGCCAAGTTTCAACATTTTCAGAGTTCATTTTGTAGTGATTTTCAATTTCACGGTCATTTAGCTCTCTAAACAAATCGGTAAATGACTATAAAATAGCAAATGATGTTAAAAAGTGTTGAAAATTGATGAAGTCTCTTTGAATGGTGCATAGGAACGAAAAAAAGTCTGGAGTTCAAATAAGTTTAAAAAAATGAAGTGCTCGTGTAACAGATGAGTTCTCGTCGTAAACCCTGATACTCGGAAATAGATTGTCCAGTTTGTACACAAAGTGCGTCCAGTTTTTGTCGTAACCCTCTCTACTCTTTTTAACATGCCATGTGTGTGAAATGATGATACCATGCCAAGTTTCAACCTTTTTAGAGTTAATTTTGTAGTGATTTTCAATTTCACGGTTATTTAGCTCTCTAAACAAATCGGTAAATGACTGAAAAATAGCAAATGATGTCAGAACATGTTGAAAATAGATGACCTCGCTTTGAATGGTGCATACGGAACGCAAAAGAAGTCTGGAGTTCAAATAAGTTTAAGAAAATGAAGTGCCCGTGTAACCGATGAGTTCTCGTCCGAAACCCTGATACTCTGAAACAGATTGTCCAGTTTGTACGCGAAGTGTGTCCAGTTTTTGCCGTAACCCTCTCTAGTATTTTGCACATGCCATGTGGGTGAAATGATGATACCATGCCAAGTTTCAACATTTTCAGAGTTCACTTTGTAGTGATTTTCAATTTCAGGGTCATTTAGCTCTCTAAATAAATCGGTAAATGACTGAAAATAGCAAATGATGTTAGAAAGTGTTGCAAATTGATGACGTCGCTTTGAATGGTGCATACAGAACGCGAAAAAAGTCTGGAGTTCAAATAAGTTTTAAAAAATGAAGTGCCCGTGTAACCGACGAGTTCTCGTCCGAAACCCTGATACTCCGAAAGAGATTGTCCAGTTTGTACAAGAAGTGCATCCAGTTTTTGCCGTAAGCCTCTCTACTATTTTGCACAAGCCATTTGGGTGAAATGATGATACCATGCCAAGTTTCAGCATTTTCAGAGTTCATTTTATAGTGATTTTCAATTTCATGGTCATTTAGCTCTCTAAACAAATCGGTAAATGACTATAAAATAGCAAATGATGTTAGAAAGTGTTGAAAACTGATGACGTCGCTTTGAATGGTGCATAAGGAACACAAAAAATGTCTGGAGTTCAAATAAGTTTAAAAAAATGAAGTGCCCGTGTAACAGATGAGTTCTTGTCGTAAATCCTGATACTCCGAAATAGATTGTCCAGTTTGTACACGAAGTGCATCCAGTTTTTGTCGTAACCCTCTCTACTCTTTTTCACATGCCATGTGGGTGAAATGATGATACCATGCCAAGTTTCAACCTTGTCAGAGTTAATTTTGTAGTGATTTTCAATTTCACGGTCATTTAGCTCTCTAAACAAATCGGTAAATGACTGAAAAATTGCAAATGATGTCAGAACATGTTGAAAATAGATGACCTCGCTTTGAATGGTGCATACGGAACAAAAAGAAGTCTGGAGTTCTAATAAGTTTTAAAAAATGAAGTGCCCGTGTAACTGATGAGTTCTCGTCCGAAACCCTGATACTCTGAAACAGATTGTCCAGTTTGTACACGAAGTGCGTCCAGTTTTTGCCGTAACCCTCTCCAGTATTTTGCACATGCCATGTGGGTGAAATAATGATACCATGCCAAGTTTCAACATTTTCAGAGTTCACTTTGTAGTGATTTTCAATTTCAGTGTCATTTAGCTCTCTAAATAAATCGGTAAATGACTGAAAATAGCAAATGATGTTAGAAAGTGTTGCAAATTGATGACGTCACTTTGAATGTTGCATACAGAACGCGAAAAAAGTCTGGAGTTCAAATAAGTTTAAAAATGAAGTGCCCGTGTAACAGATGAGTTCTCGTCCGAAACCTTGACACTCCGATAGAGATTGTCCAGTTTGTACACGAAGTGCGTCCAGTTTTTGCCATAACCCTCTCTACTATTTTTCACATGCCATGTGGGTGAAATAATGATACCATGCCAAGTTTCAGCATTTTCAAAGTTCATTTTATAGAGATTTTCAATTTCATGGTCATTTAGCTCTCTAAACCAATCGGTAAATGACTGAAAAATAGCAAATGATGTTAGAAAGTGTTGAAAATTGATGACGTCGCTTTGAATGGTGCATAAGGAACACAAAAAATGTCTGGAGTTCAAATAAGTTTAAAAAAATGAAGTGCCCGTGTAACAGATGAGTTCTCGTCGTAAACCCTGATACTCCGAAATAGATTGTCCAGTTTGTACACGAAGTGCATCCAGTTTTTGTCGTAACCCTCTCTACTCTTTTTCACATGCCATGTTGGTGAAATGATGATACCATGCCAAGTTTCAACCTTTTCCGAGTTAATTTTGTAGTGATTTTCAATTTCACGGTCATTTAGCTCTCTAAACAAATCGGTAAATGACTGAAAAATAGCAAATGATGTTAGAACGTGTTGAAAATTCATGACATCGCTTTGAATGGTGCATAGGAACACAAAAAAGTCTGGAGTTCAAATAAGTTTAAAAAAATGAAGTGCCCGTGTAACAGATGAGTTCTCGTCGTAAACCCTGATACTCCAAAAGAGATTGTACAGTTTGTGCATGAAGTGCGTCCAGTTTTTGCCGTTACCCTCTCTACTATTTTCCACATGCCATGTGGGTGAAATGATGATACCATGCCAAGTTTCAACCTTTTCAGAGTTAATTTTGTTGTGATTTTCAATTTCATGGTCATTTAGCTCTTTAAACAAATCGGTAAATGACTGAAAATAACAAATGATGTCAGAACGTGTAGAAAATCGGTAAATGACAGAAAATAGCAAATGATGTGAGAACGTGTTGAATATTGATGACCTTGCTTTGAATGGTGCATACGGAATGCAAAAAAAAGTCTGGAGTTCAAATAAGTTTAAAAAATGAAGTGCCCGTGTAACAGATGAGTTCTCGTCGTAAACCCTGATACTCCAAAAGAGACTGTACAGTTTGTGCATGAAGTGCGTCCAGTTTTTGCCGTTACCCTCTCTACTATTTTCCACATGCCATGTGGGTGAAATGATGATACCATGCCAAGTTTCAACCTTTTCAGAGTTAATTTTGTTGTGATTTTCAATTTCATGGTCATTTAGCTCTTTAAACAAATCGGTAAATGACTGAAAATAACAAATGATGTCAGAACATGTTGAAAATTGATGACCTCGCTTTGAATGGTGCATACGGAACGCAAAAAAAGTCTGGAGTTCAAATAAGTTTAAAAAATGAAGTGCCCGTGTAACAGATGAGTTCTCGTCGTAAACCCTGATACTCCGAAATAGATTGTCCAGTTTGTACACGAAGTGCGTCCAGTTTTTGTCGTAACTCTCTCTACTCTTTTTCACATGCCATGTGGGTGAAATGATGATACCATGCCAACTTTCAACCTTTTCAGAGTTAATTTTGTAGTGAATTTCAATTTCACGGTCATTTAGCTCTCTAAACAAATCGGTAAATGACTGAAAATAGAAAATGTTGTTAGAAAGTGTTGAAAATTGATGATGTCGCTTTGAATGGTGCATATGGAACACAAAAAATGTCTGGAGTTCAAATAAGTTTAAAAAAATGAAGTGCCCGTGTAACAGATGAGTTCTCGTCCGAAACCCTGATACTCCGAAAGAGATTTTCTAGTTTGTACATGAAGTGCGTCCAGTTTTTTCCGTAACCCTCTCTACTATTTTGCACATGCTATGTGGGTGAATGATGATACCATGCCAAGTTTTAACATTTCCAGAGTTCATTTTGTAGTGATTTTCAATTTCACGGTCATTTAGCTCTCTAAACAAATCGGTAAATGACTATAAAATAGCAAATGATGTTAGAAAGTGTTGAAAATTGATGACGTCTCTTTGAATGGTGCATAGGAACGAAAAAAGAGTCTGGAGTTCAAATAAGTTTAAAAAAATGAAGTGCCCGTGTAACAGATGAGTTCTCGTCGTAAACCCTGATACTCTGAAAGAGATTGTACAGTTTGTGCACGAAGTGCGTCCAGTTTTTGCCGTAACCCTCTCTACTATTTTCCACATGCCATGTGGGTGAAATGATGATACCATGCCAAGTTTCAACCTTTTCAGTGTTAATTTTGTAGTGATTTTCAATTTCATGGTCATTTAGCTCTTTAAACAAATCGGTAAATGACTGAAAATAGCAAATGATGTCAGAACGTGTTGAAAATTGATGACCTCGCTTTGAATGGTGCATACGGAACGCAAAAAAAGTCTGGAGTTCAAATAAGTTTAAAAAATGAAGTGCTCGTGTAACAGATGAGTTCTCGTCGTAAACCCTGATACTCCGAAATAGATTGTCCAGTTTGTACATGAAGTGCGTCTAGTTTTTGTCGTAACCCTCTCTACTCTTTTTCACATTCCATGTGGGTGAAGTGATGATACCATGCCAAGTTTCAACCTTTTCAGAGTTAATTTTGTAGTGAATTTCAATTTCACGGTCATTTAGCTCTCTAAACAAATCGGTAAATGACTGAAAATAGAAAATGTTGTTAGAAAGTGTTGAAAATTGATGATGTCGCTTTCAATGGTGCATACGGAACACAAAAAATGTCTGGAGTTCAAATAAGTCTAAAAAAATGAAGTGCCCGTGTAACAGATGAGTTCTCGTCCGAAACCCTGATACTCCGAAAGAGATTTTCTAGTTTGTACATGAAGTGCGTCCAGTTTTTGCCGTAACCCTCTCTACTATTTTGCACATGCTATGTGGGTGAATGATGATACCATGCCAAGTTTTAACATTTTCAGAGTTCATTTTGTAGTGATTTTCAATTTCACGGTCATTTAGCTCTCTAAACAAATCGGTAAATGACTATAAAATAGCAAATGATGTTAGAAAGTGTTGAAAATTGATGACGTCTCTTTGAATGGTGCATAGGAACGAAAACAAAGTCTGGAGTTCAAATAAGTTTAAAAAAATGAAGTGCCCATGTAACAGATGAGTTCTCGTCGTAAACCCTGATACTCCGAAAGAGATTGTACAGTTTGTGCACGAAGTGCGTCTAGTTTTTGCCGTAACCCTCTCTACTATTTTCCACATGCCATGTGGGTGAAATGATGATACCATGCCAAGTTTCAACCTTTTCAGTGTTAATTTTGTAGTGATTTTCAATTTCATGGTCATTTAGCTCTTTAAACAAATCGGTAAATGACTGAAAATAGCAAATGATGTCAGAACATGTTGAAAATTGATGACCTCGCTTTGAATGGTGCATACGGAACGCAAAAAAAGTCTGGAGTTCAAATAAGTTTAAAAAATGAAGTGCCCGTGTAACAGATGAGTTCTCGTCGTAAACCCTGATACTCCGAAATAGATTGTCCAGTTTGTACACGAAGTGCGTCCAGTTTTTGTCGTAACCCTCTCTACTCTTTTTCACATGCCATGTGGGTGAAATGATGGTACCATGCCAAGTTTCAACCTTTTCAGAGTTAATTTTGTAGTGATTTTCAAGTTCACGGTCATTTAGCTCTCTAAACAAATCGGTAAATGACTGAAAATAGAAAATGTTGTTAGAAAGTGTTGAAAATTGATGATGTCGCTTTCAATGGTGCATACGGAACACAAAAAATGTCTGGAGTTCAAATAAGTTTAAAAAAATTAAGTGCCCGTGTAACAGATGAGTTCTCGTCCGAAACCCTGATTCTCCGAAAGAGATTTTCTAGTTTGTACATGAAGTGCGTCCAGTTTTTGCCGTAACCCTCTCTACTATTTTGCACATGCTATGTGGGTGAATGATGATACCATGCCAAGTTTTAACATTTTCAGAGTTCATTTTGTAGTGATTTTCAATTTCACGGTCATTTAGCTCTCTAAACAAATCGGTAAATGACTATAAAATAGCAAATGATGTTAGAAAGTGTTGAAAATTGATGACGTCTCTTTGAATGGTGCATAGGAACGAAAACAAAGTCTGGAGTTCAAATAAGTTTAAAAAAATGAAGTGCCCGTGTAACAGATGAGTTCTCGTCGTAAACCCTGATACTCCGAAAGAGATTGTACAGTTTGTGCATGAAGTGCGTCTAGTTTTTGCCGTAACCCTCTCTACTATTTTCCACATGCCATGTGGGTGAAATGATGATACCATGCCAAGTTTCAACCTTTTCAGTGTTAATTTTGTAGTGATTTTCAATTTCATGGTCATTTAGCTCTTTAAACAAATCGGTAAATGACTGAAAATAGCAAATGATGTCAGAACGTGTTGAAAATTGATGACCTCGCTTTGAATGGTGCATACGGAACGCAAAAAAAGTCTGGAGTTCAAATAAGTTTAAAAAATGAAGTGCCCGTGTAACAGATGAGTTCTCGTCGTAAACCCTGATACTCCGAAATAGATTGTCCAGTTTGTACACGAAGTGCGTCCAGTTTTTGTCGTAACCCTCTCTACTCTTTTTCACATGCCATGTGGGTGAAATGATGATACCATGCCAAGTTTCAACCTTTTCAGAGTTAATTTTGTAGTGATTTTCAAGTTCACGGTCATTTAGCTCTCTAAACAAATCGGTAAATGACTGAAAATAGAAAATGTTGTTAGAAAGTGTTGAAAATTGATGATGTCGCTTTCAATGGTGCATACGGAACACAAAAAATGTTTGGAGTTCAAATAAGTTTAAAAAAATGAAGTGCCCGTGTAACAGATGAGTTCTCGTCCGAAACCCTGATACTCTGAAAGAGATTTTCCAGTTTGTACATGAAGTGCGTCCAGTTTTTGCCGTAACCCTCTCTACTATTTTGCACATGCTATGTGGGTGAATGATGATACCATGCCAAGTTTCAACATTTTCAGAGTTCATTTTGTACTGATTTTCAATTTCACGGTCATTTAGGTCTCTAAACAAATCGGTAAATGACTATAAAATAGCAAATGATGTTAGAAAGTGTTGAAAATTGATGACGTCTCTTTGAATGGTGCATAGGAACGAAAAAAAAGTCTGGAGTTCAAATAAGTTTAAAAAAATGAAGTGCCCGTGTAACAGATGAGTTCTCGTCGTAAACCCTGATACTCCGAAATAGATTGTCCAGTTTGTACACGAAGTGCGTCCAGTTTTTGTCGTAACCCTCTCTACTCTTTTTAACATGCCATGTGTGTGAAATGATGATACCATGCCAAGTTCCAACCTTTTCAGAGTTTATTTTGTAGTGATTTTCAATTTCACGGTCATTTAGCTCTCTAAATAAATCGATAAATGACTGAAAAATAGCAAATGATGTCAGAAAAATGTTGAAAATAGATTACCTCGCTTCAAATGGTGCATACGGAACGCAAAAAAAGTCTGGAGTTCAAATAAGTTTAAAAAAATGAAGTGCCCGTGTAACCGATGAGTTCTTGTCCGAAACCCTGATACTCTGAAACAGTTTGTACATGAAGTGCGTCCAGTTTTTGCCGTAACCCTCTCTAGTATTTTGCACATGCCATGTGGGTGAAATGATGATACCATTCCAAGTTTCAACTTTTTCAGAGTTCACTTTGTAGTGATTTTCAATTTCAGGGTCATTTAGCTCTCTAAATAAATCGGTAAATGACTGAAAATAGCAAATGATGTTAGAAATTGTTGAAAATTGATGACGTCGCTTTGAATGGTGCATACAGAATGCGAAAAAAGTCTGGAGTTCAAATAAGTTTAAAAAATGAAGTGCCCGTGTAACAGATGAGTTCTCGTCCGAAACCTTGATACTCCGAAAGAGATTGTCCAGTTTGTACACGAAGTGCGTCCATTTTTTGCCATAACCCTCTCTACTATTTTTCACATGCCATGTGGGTGAAATGATGATACCATGCCAAGTTTCAGCATTTTCAAAGTTCATTTTATAGTGATTTTCAATTTCATGGTCATTTAGCCCTCTAAATAAATCGATAAATGACTGAAAATAGCAAATGTTGTCAGAAAGTGTTGAAAATTGATGATGTCGCTTTGAATGGTGCATAAGGAACACAAAAAATGTCTGGAGTTCAAATAAGTTTTAAAAAATGAAGTGCCCATGTAACAGATGAGTTCTCGTCGTAAACCTTGATAGTCCGAAATAGATTGTCCAGTTTGTACACGAAGTGCGTCCAGTTTTTGTCGTAACCCTATCTACTCTTTTTCACATGCCATGTGGGTGAAATGATGATACCATGCCAAGTTTCAACCTTTTCAGAGTTAATTTTGTAGTGATTTTCAATTTCACGGTCATTTAGCTCTCTAAACAAATCGGTAAATGACTGAAAAATAGCAAATGATGTCAGAACGTGTTGAAAATTGATGACGTCGCTTTGAATGGTGCATAGGAACACAAAAAAGTCTGCAGTTCAAATAAGTTTAAAAAAATGAAGTGCCTGAGTAACCGATGAGTTCTCGTCCGAAACCTTGATACTCTAAAACAGATTGTCCAGTTTGTACACGAAGTGCGTCCAGTTTTTGTCGTAACCCTCTCTACTCTTTTTCACATGCCATGTGGGTGAAATGATGATACCATGCCAAGTTTCAACATTTTCAGAGTTCACTTTGTAGTGATTTTCAATTTCACAGTCATTTAGCTCTCTAAACAAATCGTTAAATGACTGAAAATAGCAAATGATGTCAGAACATGTTGAAAATTGATGACCTCGCTTTGAATGGTGCATACGGAACACAAAAAAAATTCTGGAGTTCAAATAAGTTTAAAAAATGAAGTGCCCGTGTAACAGATGAGTTCTCGTGGTAAACCCTGATACTCCGACAGAGATTGTACAGTTTGTGCACGAAGTGCATCCAGTTTTTGCCGTAACCCTCTTGTCGGTGTACTAGAATAGGGGTACCCTAGTACCCCGAACTTGTGCACGGGCATTTGCAGCACCCCATGGCAAGACTTGCCGCGCGAACGCCAAGATCCTCCGTGGTTCCCTTGGAGCCATTCAAGAACAAAGTATTTAAGCTCAGGAGACAAGGCCCCGGCAAGAGGAGCTTGCCGGGAAGGCCAACCAAGGCACTCCAAGGAACTTGCCGTGACGCGCCACTCTCTCCGGCAAGGCAACAAGGCCCCGGCAAGAGGAGCTTGCCGGGAAGACCAACCAAGGTACCTCGAGGCCCGGTGAGCGACAAGCTTCCGGACCCGACAAGATAACAGCAGCGGCAAGGCGCTTGCCACGACAGGCGGCCACTCTGTGCCCACGCTCCAGCGCATCCACGAACATGTCGCTCTGGGGGCCTCTCCAGGCGCACGTGGCGGGAGGCTGTGCAGCCAGCGGTGCGCAGTGGCATGCGAAGCTGACAAGATCGCCATCGTGGCGAACGGTGGCGCCCCTAATGGTCCTTTTCTGCACTGTTTGGGCGACTCAGACGGGCATTTAATGCCCTTGTCCCCTGCCGTCAGGGTTAGGTAGGGTGCACTGTACAAGTAACTGTACCAACCACCTCGCTTTTTACATTCGTACCCTTCTCTGCGTTGCCACCTGTCGGTGACCCCTTTAGCGTATAAAAGGAGGCCCATGCGCAAGGTAGAGGAAGTTCGACTGGTTGGACTGGTTCGACTGGTTCGATAGGTTCGACTAGTTCGGAACCCAGAAAAACACTACGCTCTCTCTCTGGAGCAAGAACACAAGATAATCAAACAAGCAGCAGTAGGAGTGTTATCTCTCCGAAGAGCTCCGAAGCTGGGTAAACTGCTCGTGTGCTTCGCCTCGATCTGCTCTTCGTGTGATCTCCGCCCCCCGCCCAACCGAAAGGGGCTCGGTCCGCCGGCCCCATAGATGTTCGTGGATCAGTTTCCCCGACATCTTTGGCGCGCCAGGTAGGGGACGTCGAGATTGTGTGAATCTAATCCGGCGTTCACACGAGCTAGATCTTCATTCCCTTCATCAACATGCCACCGAAGAAGAAGACTTCGGCGGCAGCCGCTCCGTCCACGTCACTTCTGCCACCGTTGGAGCAAACGGTTGGTGGAATGGACGCCGGCGGAAGAATGGACGTCGACGAGGAAGCTTATGATGCTGCCAGGTCCAAGGACAAGGCTGCGCAAACCTCGGCGACTGTACATGTTCCGCGCCACTCTTAGGAGGCGCAAGACCAACAGCGTCATGGCACTCGCAGTGCCATACGCATGATAGGCCAAGACCAAGCTGGTGGATCTCGGGGCGCTCAAGACCAGCATGCACGCCAGCGTGCTGGCACGAGCGGGGCACGGTTGCCTGGACGGGATACTGCTCCTTCTAACATCTTTAGAAGTGCGAGCACGTCCCGCTCCTCGCGCCGTCCGCCACTGCCACCCACCACTCCAGCAGAAGCTTTGGCGCGAGCTCAACTGCTCCTAGATTAGCCTCCGATGTCGGACAAGATCGACGAATGGAGGGCCACCATTCAGAGTCTCATCGGCTACGCCAACGGCGACACTCCATGGCGGCCGAGCGCGTCGCCGCCGCGGCAGGGTTGCCGGGCGCGAGCCGGTGGCGACGAAACGGGTGGAGGTGCAACTACCATGCAATCACCACCCGAAGGCCAAGATCGCTGACTCACCGGATCCACCTCGACAGTGACTCCACCGCATCATTGGATCCACGAGCTCGTCGCGATCAGTGCCAAGTTCTTCATGATCGACAACAAGAAGACGCTCGAACTCGCATCGAGCGCCGAAGAGAAGCGCGACATGAATCCGACAAGCGCGCTGGGCCCTCTGTTGACATGCATGCGCCAGGGGAACCAGGCGATCTGCCATACGCGGTAGGTTGCCCTGCATTCACTCGTGAGCTGCGGCAAGTCTAGTGGCCCAGCACGAAGAACTTCAAGCCAAACGTACCGGAGAAGTACGACAGCAAGACGCATCCGTCGGAGTTCCTCAGCATCTACACCATTGCGGTGTGGGCTGCCGGGGGACGGGATGACAAGATCCTTGCCAACTACTTCCCGCTGGTGCTCAAGCCCAACGTCAGATCCTGGCTCATGCACTTGCCGGACAACTCCGTATCCTCTTGGGCTGATCTGTGCCATCAGTTTGTCTGCGCCTTCACAGGCGGACACAAGCCTCATGGCCAGGAGAGTGATCTTCATCTGCTCGCCCAGAAGGAAGGAGAGCCCCTGCGCAAGTACATTCGGAGATTCAGCAGTGTGCAGCGCAACATCCCAGACGTCCACCCTGCCGCGGTGATCAGCGCGTTCCATCAGAATGTGCGAAACCGCAGGATGCGGGAGGAAATGGCGATGTGCAAGATCAGGGACGTCAGTGAGTTATATGCACTGGCCGACAAGTGTGCACGTGCTGAGGAAGGGAGGAGACTCCCCGGAGAGAATGTAGGAGCGGGAGGATCTGACAGTGAAGATGCTGCCCCGGCAAGGAAAAACCGGCGGCGGAACAACAGGAAGAGGAAAGGCAAAGAGGTGCTAGTTGTTGAGCAGTACGGCAATGGTGGTGGCGCCAAGAAAGCCAAAGCTGGTGACTCCGGCAAGGAGGTTGCCGCGGAGGTGGCAGTCGCTGACAAGCAGGACGGCACCAACAAGCAGTATTGCAAGATCCACCGCACCAAGGGCCATGATCTCCAGAGCTGCAAGCAAGTCGAGCAGCTTGTTGAGCGACAGAAAGCTGAATACGAGCGGCGCGACAAGGAGAAGGCCCAGGAAGGTGTTGGGATCCAGCAAGAAACGTCCCGGCCGAGGAGGACGCCGCGGCAATGCTAAGTAGCGGCAAGGAGATAGACCTCCTCGCGGCCGCGACAAGGATGAAGATGACGACGACGATGAAGACATGGATGATGAGGAGACTGATGAGCAGGAGTTCCAGAAAGTCACAGAGGTCCTGTGCGTTGACGGTGGTGCTTCTCTGCATACCTCGCACCGTCAGCTCAAGCAGTGGGTGCGGGAAGTTAATGCAGCAGAACCACCCATCGAGTCACGCAAGCCTCTGAAATTGTCCAGCACGCCTATCATCTTTGATATTGAGGACCACCCTGATCGCATAATTGCGGTCGGGTGCTTGCTGATGTTGGTTTCACCAACAATCCGCAACCTCAAGTTCACTAAGATGCTAGTTGACGGCGGGGCCGGCTTTAACCTGATCTCCTCCGCGGTGCTCCAGAAACTTCAGATCCCTGACAGCGAGCTCGAGGAGACCGGTACATTTCAAGGAATCAACCCGGGAAGGAGCAAGCCGAAGGGAAAGATCACGTTGCCGGTAACATTTGGCAGCGAGCTGAACTTCAGGACTGAGAGGGTCACGTTTGATGTTGCTGACTTTCCATTACCTTACAATGGAATCCTTGGCCGTCCGGCACTCGCCAAGTTCATGGCAGCCTCTCACTATGCGTACAACGTACTGAAAATGCCAGGCCCGATAAGTGTCATCTCTGTCCCTGGCGACAAGAAGGATGCTCTTATCTGTGCCGACAAGATCTACCGGGAAGCAGCAGCCGCAGCAGAACGCAAGACACTTGTCGCTGAAGCTCCCGGGGGGAAAAAGACGACCAAGTCCGGCAAGAGCTCTGATGCCCACTCCGGCAAGCGCACCTCTTCGGAGTGCTGCGCTACCGTCGAGGACGCACCATCGAGCTCCACCGGCAAGTGTAAGAAGGCAATGGCGGCTCCACCTAAAACCAAGAAGGTGTCCGCCAAGGAGGACAGCACTGGTGGTACCTTCACCATCAGCGCCACTCTTGACCCCAAAGAGGAAAGTGCGCTCGTTGCTTTCCTGCGGGCGAATGTCGACGTGTTTGCGTGGCAACCGTCTGATATCCCCGGTGTTCCCAGGAAAGTAATTGAGCACCACCTTGCCGTCTGTCCTCATGCGCGGCCCGTCAAGCAGAAAGTCAGGAAACAGGCACTGGAGCGCCAAGAAGTCATCGCAGAAGAAATCAAGAAGTTGGAAGCAGCAGGCCTTGTCAGAGGAGTGCTCCATCCCACGTGGTTGGCCAATCCTGTTGTCATGCGCAAGGCTAACAGGAAATGGAGGCTTTGTATTGTCCCTTGCCGTGCATTGACCAGATTGTGGACTCCACAGCCGGATGTGATTTGCTTTCATTTCTTGATGCATACTCAGGATACCATCAGATCTTCATGGCAGAAGAGGATGAAGAGAAAACCGCATTTATCACCCCATGTGGCACGTACTGCTTCGTACGGATGCCTTTCGGTTTGAAGAATGCTGGTTCAACATTCGCAAGGGTAGTCCACCACGCTTTTGAGCCGTAGATGCACAGAAATGTGGAAGCCTACATGGATGACATAGTGGTCAAGAGCAAGAATAGGGCGACCCTGATTCAAGATTTAGACGAGACATTTGCAAATCTGCGCAAGATCAACCTCAAGCTTAACCCCGAGAAGTGCGTGTTTGGAGTCCCTTCCGGCAAGCTTCTCGGGTTCTTCGTGTCTCAGCGGGGAATTGAAGCCAATCCCGACAAGATCAAGGCCATTGAGCAGATCGAAGCACCAAAGCGCGTCAAGGATGTACGAAGGCTTGCCGGTTGCGTGGCTGCTCTCAGCAGGTTTATCTCTAGATCTGCTGAGCGCGCCCTGCCATTTTTCAAAATTTTGAAAAAGGCAGGTCCAATAAAATGGACTCCGGAGGCGGAGGCTGCGCTGCAGGACTTGAAGAGATACCTATCCTCCACTCCAACACTTGTCGCACCTAAGCCGCTAGAGAAGTTGCTGCTGTATATAGCGACAACCAATCAAGTGGTTAGTGCTGCGTTAGTGGCGGAGAGGGAGGCAGATGATGAGCCAGCAACCACGGCAGATGCATCCAGCGACAAGCAGGGGGCTTCGCCGACAAGCTCTGGTCCCGACAGAGATGGATCTGCACAGGAGCATGATAAGATGCAGAAGACAATGGTGCAGCGTCCAGTTTACTTTGTCAGTTCCCTTCTACAGGGGGCTAGATCAAGGTACTCTGGTGTGCAGAAGTTGCTTTTCAGCCTCCTCATGGCCTCGAGAAAGCTGCGCCATTACTTCCAAGCACATGAGATCACAGTCGTCACTCGCTTTCCGCTGAAGAGGATACTGCAAAATCCAGAAGCGACAGGCAGGATTGTCGAGTGGGCGCTGGAACTGTCAAGCTTTGGCCTCAAGTTTGAGAGCACTTCAACTATCCAAAGCAGAGCATTGGCAGAGTTCATAGCAGAATGGACGCCAACACCAGATGAAGAAATTCCAGAGATGAGCATCCCCGTCAAAGAGGCAAGCAAAGAGTGGCTGATGTACTTTGATGGTGCCTTCTCGCTGCAAGGCACCGGTGCGGGTGTGCTGCTTGTCGCGCCCACCGGAGAGCACCTCAAGTACATAGTCCAGATGCACTTTCCCAAGGAGCAAGCAACCAACAATACTGCAGAGTATGAAGGATTGCTTGCCGGTCTCAGAATCGCAGCAGACCTTGGGATCAAGAAGCTCATTGTCAGGGGTGACTCACAGCTTGTCGTCCGCCAAGTGAACAAGAACTACCGGAGTCCATTGATGGAAGCATATGTTGATGAAGTGAGGAAGCTAGAAGAGCACTTTGACGGCCTACAGATGGAGCATATCCCAAGAGCTCAGAACGACATTGCTGATGGCCTGTCAAAGTGCGTCGCACTAAACTTACCTGTGGAACCAGGGATCTTTGTGCTCAAGTTGACTCAACCATCCGTAACACCATCAACTGGACAAAGCAAGAAGAGGAAGTTGGTTTCTGGTGACTACTTTCCGGCAGAGCTCCCCGAAGCCGCCGCCAAGAAAGCCCCCAAGATCAACACCAAGGATGCTGAAGGGCAGTCTGCTCCGGCAAGCCTTATGGTTTGTTCCGTTGAAGCAGACGCCCCCGACAAGTTTTGCTCCGGCAAGCTTGCCGGGGAACATCAAGCTCCGGCAGGGCCACAAGTCCTTGCCGTAGAAGCGGATGTTCCCGCAGCAGCAGATGTGCCTTTAGTCCTTGTTGTCGAGCCATAAGCTCCAGCATGGGCACAACAGATTGTCCATTTCCTTCAGACAGGAGAACTTCCCGAAGAGCAAGAAGAAACGGAAAAAGTAGCCTGGCAGTCAAGTATGTACCAGTTTGTCGATAGCATACTGTACAGAAGAAGACTCAACAGTGTGAAATTGAAGTGTATTTGCCGGGAAGATGGACAAAAGCTGTTGGCAGAGATACATGGAGGCATATGTGGCCACCACATTGGCGCAAGAGCACTTGCCGGCAAAGCTTTCCGGCAAGGTTTCTTTTGGCCGAGAGCCCTCCAGGATGCAACTACACAAGTAACCAAGTGTGAAGCGTGCCAGTTCCACTCCAAACAGATAGACCAGCCAGCTCAAGCTCTCCAGACGATCCCTTTATCCTGGCCATTTTCGGTCTGGGGGCTCGATATCCTCGGCCCTTTCCCCCGAGCTGTCGGGGGCTTTGAGTACTTGTACATCGCAGTCGACAAGTTCACAAATTGGCCGGAAGTACAGCCAGTGAGGAAGGTGATAGCACAGTCAGCAGTCAAGTTCTTCAGGTCAATTGTTTGCCGTTTCGGGATCCCTAACAGGATCATCACCGATAACGGCACGCAATTCACGAGCCGCACCTTCATGTAGTACGTCCAAGACCTTGGCGCCAAGGTCTGCTTCGCTTCTGTTGCTCATCCGAGAAGCAACGGTCAAGCAGAGAGGGCAAATGCTGAAGTGCTGCACAGGCTCAAGACCAGAACTTTCGACAGGCTGCGCAAGTGCGGAAGAAACTGGATCGAGGAGCTGCCGGTGGTTCTTTGGTCGATCAGAACGACGCCAAATCGAGCCACTGGCCCGATGCCTTTCGCTCTAGTCTATGGAGCAGAGGCAGTTCTCCCCACAGAACTCGTGTACGGATCGCCTCGAGTGCTCGCTTATGATGAGCTTGAGCAAGAATAGCTGCGACAAGACGACGCGCTGCTCCTTGAGGAAGATCGTCTTCAGGCTGCTGTACGAGTTGCTCGATACCAGCAAGCTTTGCGCCGCTACCATAGCCGCAAAGTTAAGGCCAGAAGCTTCGAGGAAGGCGACCTTGTTCTTCGGCGCGTTCAGTCCGCCAAGAATTCCAACAAGTTGACGCCGAAGTGCGAAGGCCCTTATCGGGTGAAACGAGTCACAAGGCCCGGCGCTGTCCGCCTTGAGACCAAAGATGGCATTCCGGTGAGCAACTGCTGGAACATAGAACATCTTCGTAAGTTTTTCCCGTAGGGCGCGGTTGCCGGAACCCGTTCCGGCAACCACCTTTTGTACAAGTCTTGCCGCTGTTGCATATAATCCTTTGTACAAAGCCGGGCGCAGATCCCGTGCATAAATAAAACCCCATGTGCTCCGCACAACTTGTCCATTTCATGCATTAGTTTCTTTCTTGCATGCGTTATCTGACACTTTTTGCAGCACCTACATCCGGTAAGAAATAACGAGCCGAAGGGCTCCATATCATTATTTTCTCTTATTTTTTTTCAACAAAGGAAAAGAAGGTTCCCTCGCACACAAGTTTGCCGGGGGGAAGGAGAAGATTGTGGTATGGACCAGGCGTCGTTCAAGCAAACTTTTGCCTTGCCGGGAAGCAAACGACAGAAAAGCTTAAGTTGCCAAAGTTTGAGCAATCAGTTTTTAAATTTTTGAGTTATCTTCCTCGAACGACCCTGCTTTGTATCGAAAACCTGTGCGCGGAGGAACCAACTCGTGGCTAGTTGCGCCCTTACTTTGTTTCGAGTCCGCTCAACAACTTAAGTGTGCTGCATCTAGTCGCGACAAGGTTTCTTGTCGGAAGCAACGCCGCCAGCAGGCTGCTGATGTTCCGCACTCAGCGCTCATGGCTCGGGTGCCTGCGCCGACAAGTTCCCTAGAAGCGTAAGGTAAAAACATACAAAGGAAGGAATCTAGTAGAGGAAATAACATAGCAATTGATAACAGAAATAAAGTTATATTACAAGATAACTTGTCGCAGCTCTAACAGACTGTTTTTAATAACATGATTAGCAGCGACAAGGGAAAAGAAGAAATGGGCGCCCTAGTCTACGCGATCGCCCTCAACCCTCTTGATCTCGCTCACCTTGTCCACAATGGGTGCGACAAGGGCCTTGAGTGCGTCCCGATTGGCGTCTGGGGGCAAGGACATGAGGACATTGGTGAAGCTGAGGCCTGGATTGCGGAAGGCCACCTTCATCAGCACCTTCTGGAGAACTCCGGCGCAGATTCTGCGCGACTCGTCGGCCAGCTGCTTTGGGGTCCTCTCCCGGAGCCGCTGGAGTGCCATCGCCACGCCCTTGAAGAACAGGCTGAGCTTGGCGCTGGGTTGGAGATTCTCGTCGGAGGGATACCCAAAGTCCTCCATCCCCAGCTGCGCCAGCTCCTCGTCGATGACTGCGGCAATATTCACCAGACCCTCGGTCCAGTGCTCCACAGTATCTCTGAATGAGTTCTGGGTAACTGCGATGCTCTCCAGCAGCGCCTTGTCAGCCTTGACCTTCTCCGACAAGGTCTTCTCCCGCTCCTTGGCGTCGTCCAGCGTCTGCGTAAGCGTGGCCAGCTTCAACTCCAGGTCTGCATTGGAATCCTTGGCGGCGCTGAGCTCCTTGCCCCTCTCAGCGAGAAGACCTTGCAGCTCACCGTGGGCGACAGCATCCTTCTCACACTCACGCTTGAGCGCGGCAAGCTCCTCGCCGCTCTTCCTGATGTTGGCCTCCAGCTGCGCCACCTTCTCCTCTAGCTCTTTCTTGGCGGCCTCTGTGGTTGCGGCAGCATCCTTTGCTTCCTTGAGCACCCCGCCAAGTGCTTGCTCGCGCTCGGCGAGCTCCTCCTCGTAGCTGTCGAGGTTGGCCTTCCGCTGCACCAATTCTCCTTCTCGCGCGGACTGCTTCTCGGCGGCCAGCCTTTGTTCCTCCTCAGCTTCGGCCTTCTCGAGAAGGAAGGCCGTGCGCTCCTCGGCGAGTCGCTCCCTCTCCTGTGCCAGGGACCGGAGAGCTTCTTGATTGTGGCCCCGGAGCTCTTCCGCGCGCTTCTCCATATCAACTCCCGCCTTCGCGACAAGCGCTTCACGGGAAGCCAGCTTGGCTTGCCGTGCGCGGTAGAGTGACAGCAGCTTCCGCAGCAGCTGCTCCTCCTCAGGCTCGCCACTGCTGCTGCTGGGCGCGTCGACTAACGACAGTCCAGCGGAGGCGAGCACCTCCTCATCGAAAGTATCCCCCTTGACCGGCGCCCTGGAGCTTGACGCCCAGGTTAGCTTGATGAAGATATCGTCGTCGGCCTTCAAGTAGGCGTCGGGTTGGGGCTCCTCGGAGCCCGGCTCCGCAGCAGCGGCAGAGGGATTGGCGGTCGGTGCAGCGCCTGGTGCTCCTGCGGCCTCAGGGTCGTCAGTGCGATCGCCCGACCCCTCGCCGGCTTCTGCGGCGGCAGCCTTGGCGGCCTCCTCGCCGGCGGCCTCATCAGCACCGGCCCCTTCTTCGTTGGCGGCGGCATCGTCAGTGCTGCCATGCGCGCCTTCCTCGCCGGCGGCCTCTATCTCCGTTGGCTCACCAGCAGATGGGTCTGAAGAACGAAGAAGGGAGAAAAATCAATCAAAAATCCAAGAGAAGAAAATCAGAAGAAGAAGAACCCAAGGGAAAGTATTTGGACAAGGGAATTACCTGTGCCAAGATCTGCAGTTGCGGTCTCGGCCACCGCAGGATCGACGGTGCTGTCCCTTGCTGGAGAACTGCCCCTTGCCGGAGAGTTCTCCCTTGCCGGAGAGCGCTCCCTTGCCGGGGACTCCTCTGTTGGCGGCGTAGTCGAAGCAGATGGCACTTCGGGACCAGCTTCCGGGCGCTCCTGATATGGCTGCTCTGCTCCTACACAAATCAACAAGCAAGATATCAACAAAGGAAAAAGCACTCATGCGCGCCTGACAGCAGAAAGCTAACTATGAACTTACGCTGGGGGCTGCGCTGGGGGCTGCTTTGAGGAGTGGTTGCCGGGTCCGTCAAGGTGGTCTCAGACCCACCCCCTGCTGACACGGTGGGGTCATCTTCGATGACAATCACCGTGGCCTTGGCCCTCTTCGCCGCTCTCTGGGCCAGCGTCCTGAAAAGAAAGGAGTTCAGATTGAAGCAAGTCAGATACAAGATAAAAACAGCAAGATTGAAGAACTACAAGAGCACCAAAGAAACTTACTCTTCTTCCTCCTCGTCGGAGCTGAGCGCGGAAAGATCGAAGTCCGGCTCCCCTCCGTTGCGGCGAGGTGGAGGAGTAGGATCCCTTGCCCGCTTGGCGGGGGCGGTGGCGGTGGCCCGGGAAGATCCCGCTCCAGTTGCCGCTGCTGCGTCAGGCGCTCCCGCGGCAACATTGCTTGCCGCGGTAGAGCGTGTCGCACGGCTAGGCGGCTATTGACCCGGCTGCCGCCCCGCTTCGTCCGCGGCCCTGCGAAGTTGCCTTCTTGGCGGGGCCGGGGGATCCGCCTGCGGCAAGCTTTCTGAAGGCTCGGGCTCTTCCTCGCCGGCCTCGCTCGGCTCAGCTTCAGAGCCGGCAGGCTCTTCCTCGCCAATAAACTCCGCGCGCTCGGCGAGGTTTGCCGCCTCTGCCGCCTCCGCCTCCTCCACAGTGAACCCGAATGCGCCCGCGGCAGCTGCGGCCGTAGCCTCTTCCGCCCTAGTGGCGATGCGCTACAGCTCCTCGTCGATGGTGTCACGGGTGAGGCTCTTCTGCTCGTCAGCGCGGACCGGCACTTCTTCCAAGTTGTCGAAGAACGCTTGCACGAAGTCATCCGCAGGCTCTTGCCAAGTTGGAACGATTCCGTGTGAATCGCACAACGGCATCATGGCGCGGATCCGGTCAAGCGAAGAATTATTGCACAATGGAACGACGCCCCTCGCCAGCGTGAATGGGTGCTGGGGATCGCGTTTGAACAACTCCAGGAGCATTGCATCCAGCTCCAAGACGGTGAAGTTGTAGTTGAGGCCCGGCCGCAGCCTCATGATGTCCGCCGAGTTCTTGAATTCCCAGGCGGGCCTCCCCCTCTCCTGCAGGGGGGCGATGCGGCGGCGGAGGAAATCTGCGCCTACAGCGCCTACAGTGAGCCCGGCAAGCCTGAGGCGAAGGAGCCTAGTAATGGTGATCTTCAGCCTCTCGTCTTCCGGGGCCACGTTGCTCCAGTCATTGCCGCGCACTATTGGAGCTTGGCGCACGGCGGTGAAGGGCTGTGGATTCTCCTTGACGATCCAGCACCACTCCGCTCTCCACTCCTCCCACTTGCTGCGGAGCTCACCCTCCAAGTACGCCTCCTTCTTGCCGACTCTCGAGATCCAGGTGATCCCTCCGGCAAGCGGCTCTCATCTCTCTACCCGAGGCATGAAGAAGTGGTGGAAAACGGAAACATTGGGGTGGACTCTGACAAAGTTTTCGCACAAATGTGCGAAAACTGCCATGGTCAGAACGGCGTTGGGGGTGAAATCAAGGAGGCGGAGGCCGTAGGTGTTCATGATATCGCAGAAGAACTCCGAGAAGGGCGGGCAGAGCCCGCAATAGAAGAACAGCGTGAAGAATGGGTACCCGTTTGGAGCCAGTTCCGAAGCAGCGGCTGGGAGTACCCTCGTGCGCGGATGCGCCCGCGTCTCCGTCGCCCAAAAGAGGTAGAAGTACTCCCTCAGCTCCTTCGCGCCGAGCTGGGGGGAGAAGATCGCCCGCTCCTTCCGCAGCGCCGCGAGGCGCTGCGCCTCGGCCGACTTCACGCCCTTTCCCTTGTCGGCTTTCGGAGCCATGGCGGAGGTGCTGGAGGAGGTCGACGGCGTTGGTGATGCTGGTGGCAATGGGGGGCGGAGCGCTGCTCTCTCGGCTTTGAGAAGAAGGGGGGAGCGGCAGAGGTTCGTGAAGATGGAGTAGTAGCAACCAGCGAGGGGGAACGAACTGCCCCTGTTTCCTCTGCTTATAAAGAGGGACGGGGCGGACGTTTCGCCCTTACAAATAAAGAACCTCCCACGATCTCTCCCACGACGCCGCATTCAACGCGTGCTGTTAGGGGAGAGCGCGGTGGATAGGGAGTGAGATCCGGCGTGGCCTAGTCCGCGTGTGCCCGTGCCCTGTCTTGGGCCTGGCCCAACAGCGCTCGGCACCGTGCCTGGCCCAGGCCCGGGGGCTCCTGTCGGTGTACTAGAATAGGGGTACCCTAGTACCCCGAACTTGTGCACGGGCAGTTGCAGCACCCCGCGGCAAGACTTGCCGGGCGAACGCCAAGATCCTCCGTGGTTCCCTTGGAGCCATTCAAGAACAAAGTATTTAAGCTCAGGAGACAAGGCCCCGGCAAGAGGAGCTTGCCGGGAAGGCCAACCAAGGCACTCTAAGGAACTTGCCGCGACGCGCCACGCGCTCCGGCAAGGCAACAAGGCCCCGGCAAGAGGACCTTGCCGGGAAGACCAACCAAGGTACCTCGAGGCCCAGTGAGCGACAAGCTTCCGGACCCGACAAGATAACAGCAGCGGCAAGGCGCTTGCCATGGCAGGCGGCCACTCTGTGCCCACGCTCCAGCGCATCCACCAACGTGTCGCTCTGGGGGCCTCTCCAGGCGCGCGTGGCGGGAGGCTGTGCAGCCAGCGGTGCGTAGTGGCATGCGAAGCTGACAAGATCGCCATCATGGCGAACGGTGGCGCCCCTAAAGGTCCTTTTCTGCACTGTTTGGGAGACTCAGACGGGCATTTAATGCCCTTGTCCCCTGCCGTCAGGGTTAGGTAGGGTGCACTGTACAAGTAACTGTACCAACCACCTCGCTTTTTACATTTGTACCCTTCTCTGCGTTGCCACTTGTCGGTGACCCCTTTAGCGTATAAAAGGAGGCCCATGCGCAACGTAGAGGAAGTTCGACTGGTTGGACTGGTTCGACTGGTTCGACGGGTTCGACTAGTTCGGAACCCAGAAAAACACTACGCTCTCTCTCTCTGGAGCAAGAACAAAAGATAATCAAACAAGCAGCAGTAGGAGTGTTATCTCTCCGGAGAGCTTCAAAGATGGGTAAACAGCTCGTGTGCTTCGCCTCGATCTGCTCTTCGTGTGATCTCCGCCCCCCGCCGAACCGAAAGGGGCTCGGTCCGCCGGCCCCATAGATGTTCGTGGATCAGTTTCCCCGACACCTCTCTACTATTTTCCACATGCCATGTGGGTGAAATGATGATACCATGCCAAGTTTCAACCTTTTCAGAGTTAATTATGTAGTGATTTTCAATTTCATGGTCATTTAGCTCTTTAAACAAATCGGTAAATGACTAAAATAGCAAATGATGTCAGAACGTGTTGAAAATTGATGACCTCGCTTTGAATGGTGCATACGGAACGTGAAAAAAGTCTGGAGTTCAAATAAGTTTAAAAAATGAAGTGCCCGTGTAACAGATGAGTTCTCGTCGTAAACCCTGATACTCCGAAAGAGATTGTACAGTTTGTGCACGAAGTGCGTCCAGTTTTTGCCGTAACCCTCTCTACTATTTTCCACATGCCATGTGGGTGAAATGATGATACCATGCCAAGTTTCAACATTTTTAGAGTTAATTTTGTAGTGATTTTAAATTTCATGGTCATTTAGCTCTCTAAACAAATCGGTAAATGATTGAAAATAGCAAATGATGTCAGAATGTGTTGAAAATTGATGACCTCTCTTTCAATGGTGCATACGGAACACAAAATAAGTCTGGAGTTCAAATAAGTTTAGAAAAATGAAGTGCCCGTGTAACAGATGAGTTCTCGTCCGAAACCCTAATACTTCGAAAGAGATTTTCCAGTTTGGACATGAAGTGCGTCCAGTTTTTGCCGTAACCCTCTCCACTATTTTGCACATGCTATGTGGGTGAATGATGATACCATGCCAAGTTTCAACATTTTCAGAGTTCATTTTGTAGTGATTTTCAATTTCACGGTCATTTAGCTCTCTAAACAAATCGATAAATGACTATAAAATAGCAAATGATGTTAGAAAGCGTTGAAAATTGATGACGTCTCTTCGAATGGTGCATAGGAACAAAAAAAGTCTGGAGTTCAAATAAGGTTAAAAAAATGAAGTGCCCGTGTAACAGATGAGTTCTTGTCGTAAACCCTGATACTCTGAAATAGATTGTCCAGTTTGTACACGAAGTGCGTCCAGTTTTTGTCGTAACCCTCTCTACTCTTTTTAACATGCCATGTGTGTGAAATGATGATACCATCCCAAGTTTCAACCTTTTCAGAGTTAATTTTGTAGTGATTTTCAATTTCACGGTCATTTAGCTCTCTAAACAAATCGGTAAATGACTGAAAAATAGCAAATGATGTCAGAACATGCTGAAAATAGATGACCTCGCTTTGAATGGTGCATACGGAACGCAAAAAAAGTCTGGAGTTCAAATAAGTTTAAAAAATGAAGTGCCCGTGTAACCGATGAGTTCTCGTCCGAAACCCTGATACTCTGAAACAGATTGTCCAGTTTGTACACGAAGTGCGTCCAGTTTTTGCCGTAACCCTCTCTAGTATTTTGCACATGCCATGTGGGTGAAATGATGATACCATGCCAAGTTTCAACATTTTGAGAGTTCACTTTGTAGTGATTTTCAATTTCAGGGTCATTTAGCTCTCTAAATAAATCGGTAAATGACTAAAAATAGCAAATGATGTTAGAAAGTGTTGAAAATTGATGACGTCGCTTTGAATGGTGCATACGGAACACGAAAAAAGTCTAGAGTTCAAATAAGTTTAAAAAATGAAGTGCCCGTGTAACAGATGAGTTCTCGTGCGAAACCTTGATACTCCAAAAGAGATTGTCCAGTTTGTACACGAAGTGCGTCCAGTTTTTGCCATAACCCTCTCTACTATTTTTCACATGCCATGTGGGTGAAATGATGATACCTTGCCAAGTTTCAGCATTTTCAGAGTTCATTTTATAGTGATTTTCAATTTCATGGTCATTTAGCTCTCTAAATAAATCGATAAATGACTGAAAATAGCAAATGTTGTTAGAAAGTGTTGAAAATTGATGACGTCACTTTGAATGGTGCATAAGGAACCCAAAAAATGTGTGGAGTTCAAATAAGTTTAAAAAAATGAAGTGCCCGTGTAATAGATGAGTTCTCGTCGTAAACCCTGATACTCCGAAATAGATTGTCCAGTTTGTACACGAAGTGCGTCCAGTTTTTGTCGTAACCCTCTCTACTCTTTTTAACATGCCATGTGGGTGAAATAATGATACCATGCCAAGTTTCAACCTTTTCAGAGTTAATTTTGTAGTGATTTTCAATTTCACAGTCATTTAGCTCTCTAAACAAATCGGTAAATGACTGAAAAATAGCAAATGATGTCAGAACGTGTTGAAAATTGATGACGTCGCTTTGAATGGTGCATAGGAACACAAAAAAGTCTGGATTTCAAATAAGTTTAAAAAAATGAAGTGCCCGTGTAACCGATGAGTTCTCGTCCGAAACGCTGATACTCTAAAACAGATTGTCCAGTTTGTACACGAAGTACGTCCAGTTTTTGTCGTAACCCTCTCTACTCTTTTTCACATGCCATGTGGGTGAAATGATGATACCATGCCAAGTTTCAACATTTTCAGAGTTCACTTTGTAGTGATTTTCAATTTCACAGTCATTTAGCTCTCTAAACAAATCGGTAAATGACTGAAAATAGCAAATGATGTCAGAATGTGTTGAAAATTGATGACCTCGCTTTGAATGGTGCATACGGAACGCAAAAATAAGTCTGGAGTTCAAATAAGTTTAAAAAATGAAGTGCCCGTGTAACAGATGAGTTCTCGTTGTAAACCCTGATACTCTGAAAGAGATTGTACAGTTTGTGCACGAAGTGCGTCCAGTTTTTGCCGTAATCCTCTCTACTATTTTCCACATGCCATGTGGGTGAAATGATGATACCATGCCAAGTTTCAACCTTTTCAGAGTTAATTTTGTAGTGATTTTCAATTTCATGGTCATTTTGCTCTTTAAACAAATCGGTAAATGACTGAAAATAGCAAATGATGTCAGAACGTGTTGAAAATTGATGACCTCGCTTTGAATGGTGCATACGGAAAGCGAAAAAAGTCTGGCGTTCAAATAAGTTTAAAAAATGAAGTGCCCGTGTAAGAGATGAGTTCTCCTCGTAAACCCTGATACTCCGAAAGAGATTGTACAGTTTGTGCACGAAGTGCGTCCAGTCTTTGCCGTAACCCTCTCTACTATTTTCCACATGCCATGGGGGTGAAATGATGATACCATGCCAAGTTTCAACATTTTTAGAGTTAATTTTGTAGTGATTTTCAATTTCATGGTCATTTAGCTCTCTAAACAAATCGGTAAATGACTGAAAATAGCAAATGATGTCAGAACGTGTTGAAAATTGATGACCTCACTTTCAATGGTGCATACGGAATGCAAAAAAAGTCTGGAGTTAGAATAAGTTTAAAAAAATGAAGTGCCCGTGTAACCGATGAGTTCTCGTCTGAAACCCTGATACTCTGAAACAGATTGTCCAGTTTGTACACGAAGTGCGTCCTGTTTTTGCCGTAACCCTCTCTAGTATTTTGCACATGCCATGTGGGTGAAATGATGATACCATGCCAAGTTTCAACATTTTCAGAGTTCACTTTGTAGTGATTTTCAATTTCATAGTCATTTAGCTCTCTAAATAAATCGGTAAATGACTGAAAATAGCAAATGATGTTAGAAAGTGTTGAAAATTGATGGCGTCGCTTTGAATGGTGCATACGGAACGCGAAAAAAGTGTGGAGTTCAAATAAGTTTAAAAAATGAAGTGCCCGTGTAACAGATGAGTTCTTGTCTGAAACCCTGATACTCCAAAAGAGATTGTCCAGTTTGTACACGAAGTGCGTTCAGTTTTTGCAGTAACCCTGTCTACTCTTTTGCATGTGCACGGTGGGTGAAATGATGATACCATGCCAAGTTTCAACCTTTTCAGAGATCATTTTGTAGTGATTTTCAATTTCTTGGTCATTTAGCTCTGTAAACAAGTCGGTAAATGACTGAAAAAATAGCAGATGATGTTAGAAAGTGTTGAAAATTGATGACCTCACTTTCAATGGTGCATACGGAATGCAAAAAAAGTCTGGAGTTAGAATAAGTTTAAAAAAATGAAGTGCCCGTGTAACCGATGAGTTCTCGTCTGAAACCCTGATACTCTGAAACAGATTGTCCAGTTTGTACACGAAGTGCGTCCTGTTTTTGCCGTAACCCTCTCTAGTATTTTTCACATGTGTGACGCCCCCGATTCGATCGTACACTAATCATGCACGCAAACGTGTACGATCAAGATCAGGGACTCACGGGAAGATATCACAACACAACTCTAAAAGCATAAATAAGTCATACAAGCATCATAATACAAGCCAGGGGCCTCGAGGGCTCGAATACAAGTGCTCGATCATAAACGAGTCAGCGGAAGCAACAATATCTGAGTACAGACATAAGTTAAGCAAGTTTGCCTTAAGAAGGCTAGCACAAACTGGGATACAGATCGAAAGAGGCGCAGGCCTCCTGCCTGGGATCCTCCTAAACTACTCCAGGTCGTCATCAGTGGGCAGCACGTAGTAGTAGGCACCTCCGGTGTAGTAGGGGTCGTCGTCGACGGTGGCGTCTGGCTCCTGGACTCCAGCATCTGGTTGCGACAACCAGAAAGAAGGAAAGGGGAAAAAAGGGGGAGAAAGCAACCGTGAGTACTCATCCAAAGTACTCGCAAGCAAGGAACTACACTACATATGCATGGGTATATGTGTAAGGAGGCCATATCAGTGGACTGAACTGCAGAATGCCAGAATAAGAGGGGGATAGCTAATCCTGTCGAAGACTACGCTTCTCGCAGCCACCGTCTTGCATCAAGTAGAAGAGGGTAGATTGAAGTCCTCCAAGTAGCATCTCCAAATAGCATCTCATAGCATAATCCTACCCGGCGATCCCCTCCTCATATCCCTGAGGTAGAGCGACCACCGGTTGTATCTGGCACTTGGAAGGGTGTGTTTTATTAAGTATCCGGTTCTAGTTGTCATAAGGTCAAGGTACAACTCCAAGTCGTCCTGTTACCGAAGATCACGGCTATTCGAATAGATTAACTTCCCTGCAGGGGTGCACCACATAGCCCAACACGCTTGATCCCATTTGGCCGGACACACTTTCCTGGGTCATGCCCGGCCGCGGAAGATCAACACGTCGCAGCCCCACCAAGGCAAAACAGAGAGGCCAGCACGCCGGTCTAAACCTAAGCACACAGGGGTCTGGGCCCATCGCCCATAGCACACCTGCACGTTGCGTACGCGGCCGAAAGCAGACCTAGCCTAGTGGCGTTCCAGTCCAATTCGGTGCGCGCCGCTCCGTTGCTGACGTCTGAAGTGCTTCGGCTGATACCACGATGTCGGGATACCCATAACTACTCCCACGTAGATGGTTAGTGCATATAGGCTCGTAGCCAGACTCAGATCAAATACCAAGATCTCGTTAAGCGTGTTATTATGAAGCAACCGCGGACGCCGACCAGGGCCAGGCCCACCTCTCTCCTAGGCGGTCTCAACCTGCCCTGTCGCTCCGCCACAAAGATCCACACAGAGGGCCGTCGGGACAAAGGTCCTTTCAGCCCCCAATCCGTGAATCACTCGCGGGTACTCTTCGAGCTGACCCGACTTTAGTCACCATCTGTATAGTATGTATGTATGTATAGTATATACCCGTGATCACCTCCCGAGTGATCACGGCCCAATAGTATAGCAAGGCAGACTGACAAGAATGTAGGGCCAATGATGAAGAACTAGCATCCTATACTAAGCATTTAGGATTGCAGGTAAGGTATCAACAGGTGTAGCAACAATGTCAGGCTATGCATCAGAATAGGATCAACGGAAAGCAGTAACATGCTACACTACTCTAATGCAAGCAGTATAGAGTAGAATAGGCGATATCTGGTGATCAAGGGGGGGCTTGCCTGGTTGCTCTGGCAAGAGAGAGGGGTCGTCAACTCCGTAGTCGAACTGGGCAGCAGCAGCGTCGGTCTCGTAGTCTACCGGAGAGAAGAGGGGGAAGAAACAATGAATACAATGCAAACAAATGCATATCGATGCATGACATGACAAGTAACAATGCTAGGTGTGCCCAATCGCGGTAGTAGGTGATACCGACGAAGGGGGAAAACATCCGGGAAAGTATTCCCGGTGTTTCGCGTTTTCGGACCGGTGAACCGGAGGGGGAAAGTTGCGTGTTCGGTATGCTAGGGGTGTGTGGCGGACGAACGGGCTGCGTATCCGGATTCGTCTCGTCGTTCTGAGCAACTTTCATGTACAAAGTTTTTCCATCCGAGCTACGGTTTATTTTATATTAATTTTTAAAGTTTTTAAATCATTTTCTAACTTATTAATTATTAATTAAATTCGAAAATAGTATTATTGCATCAGCATGACGTCAGCATGACATTATCAGTCAACAGAGGTGTTGACTGGTCAAGCTGACATGTGGGTCCCGCATGTCATTGACTGTTAACTAAACCTAACAGGTTAATTAACTAAACCAGATGATTAGGTTAATCTAATCAGGATTAATTAAACTTAACTAGTTAATTAATTTAATTAAACCGGATTAATTAACTTAATTAATTAATTAATTAATTAATAATTTTATTAAATCATTTTAATTTTATTAATTATATTTATTGTTTTTATTTATTTTATTATTTATTATTTTTTTATTTTTTTATTTTTATTATTATATATTTTTTTTTTGCGTTCTGGGGGCGGGCCCCATGTGTCTGTGGCCCAGAGGGTATCGGGCCCCACCCGGCAGTGGCCAAGGGGGCCGACCGGGCGCGGGTGCGGGCGCCCGACTGGGCATCCGCCCAAACCGTCGGGGCGAGGAGGACCGAGGCAAGGCCGGGCGGCCACCGGAGGGGAAACGTCGACGGGGAAGCAGCAGGGCGCCACCGGCGACGCGGGCCGGCAGGAGCTGCCCATACGGCGGCGAGCAAGGGGGGTGGCCAGGACGGTGCGTCGGGGCGGACGAAGCGAGGCCGGGGCGAGGTGGTGGGGGTTCCGGGGAGGAGGAGGAGCGAGGGAAGCAGGGAGGCGCGGGGTGCTGCGGGTGGGTGGCTCGCCGGAGCACACCCACGGCGAGATGGCCGTAGGCGGCGCCCGCGAAGGGAGGCAGGTCGGCGAGCACCGTGGTAGGCCGAGACGGTAGGGGGGGAAGCGAGCGGGGCACTGGCCCAGTCGCGGCGCGGTGGCCGCGGCCGTGAGCGCGTGCGCGGGCGGGGCGAAGCAGCGCTAGGCCGGTGGCCATCGGGGACGGCACCAGGGCCTCGGTGCGGATGGCGGGCACGGTCGAATCCGGCGACGGGAGCAGAGGGGGAGAAGAGAGGGGCGATGCTCACGGCGCGGAGTAGGGGTTCGGGGCAGTGGGCTCGTGGGAGGTCGAGGACGACCGGCGAGGAGGAGGGCGGGGAAGCGTTCGGCGGCGACGGGGCGGTCCGGCGTGTGGCGGCGGCCTCCTCCCGATCCAG
>NC_057800.1:296341012-296345321 GCF_018294505.1 Triticum aestivum
AACTGATAACCAGTGGAATACCGTGAAGTGAAACAATTCTGGACATGTAGAGAGTTGCAAGCTGACTAGCAGTGATCGTTTCTTTGACCGCCAGAAAATGTGCCACCTTAGAAAGTCGGTCAATGACGACAAGAATGGCATCATTACCCTTTTGCGATTTGGGAAATCCAGTAACGAAGTCCATTTCAACATGGTCCCATTTCCATTCAGGAATAGAGATAGGTTGCAGAGTTCCAGCAGGCCTTTGATGTTCTGCTTTGATACGACGGCAAACGTCACATTCAGCAACATAACGAGCGATGTCTTGTTTCATGTTAGACCACCAGAATCTCTGGCGGATGTCTTGGTACATCTTTGTACTACCAGGATGAATAGACAAAGGCGTATCATGAGCTTCTTTCATAACTTTTGGAGTCAGATTTAGGTTTTCCCTCTTACTCGGTACCACTAGGCGACCTGTGAAGAATAGGGTGCCTGCGTCATCCACAGTGAAGAATGAGGGCTTTCCTTCTGCGAGATAACGTTTAATCCTCTCGACTTCATCGTCACATTTCTGTATCCATTTGATGGTGTCCACAAGATCTGGTTTCGCAACCAGGGTATTGAGAGAACCCCTGGAAACAACATGGAGGTTCATCTTGCGTTACTCCGGAGGAGGGGGAGCGAGTGCACCCGGAGGAACAATATGGAGGTTCATCTTTCTGAATTCTTCAACGAGTGAGGGCTGAACTTTGTGAACCTGGAGGTGGTTGCAGTAAGACTTGCGGCTCAAGGCATCAGCCATTACATTAGCCTTGCCTGGTGTATAGGAAATACCCAAATCAAAGTCTGCAACAGTCTCCATCCATCTCTGCTGACGGAGGTTCAGGTCTGGCTGAGTAAATAGATACTTCAGACTTTGGTGGTGAGTGAAGATCTCGCAACGATTACCGAGTAGGTAATGTCACCACTGTTTTAGCGCATGAATGACAGCAGCAAGTTCGAGGTCGTGAACTGGGTAGTTCTCTTCGTGAGGGCGCAATTGCCGAGAGGCATAAGCAACCACTTTGCGCTCTTGCATTAGTACACAGCCTAGTCCTTGACGGGAAGCGTCGCAGTAAATGACGAAGTCCTTCTTAGTATCAGGAGGAGCTAGTACTGGGGCAGAAGTTAACTTGTCCTTGAGTTCCTGGAAACTTTCCTGACATTTATCTGTCCATTGGAACTTGACGCCCTTATGCAATAGGTTAGTCAGAGGCCTGGCAATCTTGGAGAAGTTCTCGACGAATCGACGGCAATAACTGGCGAGACCGAGAAAACTTCTGACTTGCTTAACGTTCTTCGGAGGAGTCCAATCGAGAATAGCCTGAACTCGTTCAGGGTTGACGGCAATACCATCTTTAGAGATGACATGCCCAAGATAGGTTACTTCGGGAAGCCAGAATTCACATTTGGAGAACTTGGCATAAAGTTGATGCTCTCGTAGCTTTTCCAGCACGAGGCGAAGATGTTCGGCATGTTCCTCTTCGTTCTTGGAAAATACCAGAATATCATCCAGATAAACCACGACGAACTTGTCGAGGTAATCCATGAATATATAGTTCATCAGGCGAGAGAAGGTGGCTGGAGCATTGGTTAAGCCGAAAGACATGACGGTGTACTCGTATGAACCATAACGAGTCACAGAGGCGGTCTTGGGGATATCTTCCTCACGAACACGGATCTGGTGGTAACCCAACCTCAAGTCGAGTTTAGAGAACACTGATGATCCAGCCAATTGATCATACAGATCATTGATCCAAGGAAGGGGATACTTATTCTGAATGGTAGCTTGGTTTATAGGACGGTAGTCTTGGACCAATCGGTTTGTCCCATCTTTCTTCTTGACAAAGAGAGAAGGTGCTCCCCAAGGAGAGCAACTTGGGCGAATGAAACCACTTCGAAGAGATTTATCGATTTCCTCCTTAAGCTCAAGGAGTTCATGCGGCGGCATCTTGTAGGGTCGCTTGGCTATAGGAGTGGTGCCTGGTTTCAAGTCGATGACGAATTCGACAGCTCTAGCAGGGGGAATCCCTGGGAGTTCTTCAGGAAAGACGTCTAGGAATTCACGCACGACGGAATGTTTTCAATGCCCTCAAGTGGTGCAGCGTTCAATGCGTTTAAGGCATAAAGTCTGGCCTCGGCATTCCGAACCAGATGAGCATCATAGCTAATTATTTCATCAGAAGGGTGTAGCAGATGGACGGTCTTAGTGGCGCAAACGATAGAAGCAGTATGCGCCTTTAACCAATCCATTCCCAGAATGAGGTCAATGTTAGACGACTTCAGTATAATGGGCGAGGCACGAAACTCCAACCCTTCGATTTCCACAGGGACGTCAATGCCAACCATGGAGGTCTGACATTGTCCCGCGGGGTTTTTTACCACTACCGAAGTGTTCATCTGCTCAAATTTAACATCGTGCTTGTATGCAAAATCTTCGGACATGAACGAATGCGATGCACCTGTATCAAATAAAACGGATGCTGGTACTGAATTTACGAGGAGTGTACCCATCACAGTAGCAGGATGGTCTTGAGCTTCATTCAGATCAAGGTGGTTCGCATGAACACGGCCATAAGACTTGGCATTGTTGTTGCGGGCCTGGTTGTTCCCACGGCCAATTGCTGGAAGGGCCAGTTGATTCTGTTTCTGGTTGCATTCCCTAGCACGGTGCCCTGGTTGTCCGCACCTGAAGCACAACCCATTCTCGGGGGTAGGAATAGGAGCCTGGGGTGGTGGAGCTGGAAGCCTCGGCTGCCTAGTTGGAGCAGCCGGCAGACGAGGTGCAGCATAAGACTGCCTTGGGGCAGGTGCAGTTGGACGGTACATGCTGTTCGGGATCCATATCTTACGCTTCTGCGATGGCGGGCCCGAAGATGAGCCCGTGTCACGGTTGCGCCTTTGAGAGCTCTGGTGTTCTTGCAGACCAGTCTCGACATTGATGGCCTTGTTCACCAAGGTGGCGAAATCGGCAAAGTCATGCACTAGAAGTGTGAGCTTAATGTCAGCTTGAAGGCCTTCACGGAACTTCTCCTGTCTGCGAGCATCAGTTGCAATGTCTTCTTCAGCATAGTGGGATAAGTCCAGAAACTCCCGCTGATAAGCTTCAACAGTCTTGTTGCCTTGGGTGAGGTTGCGGAACTCACGCTTCTTCCTGTCCATGACTCCCTGAGGAATGAAGCGGGCACGGAAGGCAGCCTGAAAGTCTGGCCAGGAGATGATTGTCCCAACTGGCAGAGTACGCCTGTGGCTGTCCCACCATTGCGCTACGGGTCCCTTTAGAAAGAATGAAGCAAAAGTGACATAGCTGGCAGGGGCTACATCAGCAGACTCCATCTCATAGGTGATGTCACGGAGCCAGTCATCAGCATCAAGCGGCTGGGTTGAGCTGCGGTACACACTTGGGTTGAGGCGTATGAAATCCTGCAGAGTGGTTGTGTTTGGATGCTGGTTCATATTGGGGCGAGGAAACTGAGCCATCATGTTTTCCATGAACTGGCGATTCATCTCAAGCTGTTGGATCATACCAGCCATGTACTCAGGCGGTGGTGGGAAGTTGCCACCACGACCACGACCAGCTGGTCTAACCATCCTGCTAACATATAACAGGGGTAGTTCAGTATTGAGAAATTTGCATAGACAAGAGTCACTCATGATGAAACATGCATAATGAAAGGAGCACGATAGATACCACATAGATAGTCGGCATAACTTACAAAAGGGGTCGGACATAGAGTTCAGTACACAGAGTTCAGTACATAGATTAAGTCATCATAGGCGGCACGCAGGCTCGCGAGTGCATCTAAGACTAATGAGCAAGACTACATCAGTCCCAGGAGGTACTGTGAAGGTAGCTGTAACCTGACAGCTGGTAGTGAGGCAACGGATAGTCCTCCACGTCAGTGGCCTGGGGGCCGCGGATACTCTGGTGTAGAACCCGACGCTCAGGTGGCAGAAGAGGACCAAGTGCGGGAGAGTAGCCTCCCACCTCTGGCCACCCGACACCGTGGGGCATCACGGTCCTGGCTGGGTAGATCGCAGAACGCGGCAGCTGTCCAGACCGGACAAAGGGGTGCAACCGCGTCAGAGCCCTGTAAAGGTGCTGACGAGTGGTGTACAACTCGTGGCGAAGAGCTCTGTTAGCTCGGTCCAGCCCATCAGCATGCAGAACCAGGCGCTGATGGTGGAAAGGCTCTCGGGTGACGGTGGAGTAGGCGGCAGTGTAGTATCCCTCCGCACCAACGTCAGATGCGATAGGAATGTGCCTGAAAGGGGAAGTGTCCAATGC
>NC_057800.1:296345331-296347426 GCF_018294505.1 Triticum aestivum
TCTGGCTCCTGGACTCCAGCATCTGGTTGCGACAACCAGAAAGAAGGAAAGGGGAAAAAAGGGGGAGAAAGCAACCGTGAGTACTCATCCAAAGTACTCGCAAGCAAGGAACTACACTACATATGCATGGGTATATGTGTAAGGAGGCCATATCAGTGGACTGAACTGCAGAATGCCAGAATAAGAGGGGGATAGCTAATCCTGTCGAAGACTACGCTTCTCGCAGCCACCGTCTTGCATCAAGTAGAAGAGGGTAGATTGAAGTCCTCCAAGTAGCATCTCCAAATAGCATCTCATAGCATAATCCTACCCGGCGATCCCCTCCTCATATCCCTGAGGTAGAGCGACCACCGGTTGTATCTGGCACTTGGAAGGGTGTGTTTTATTAAGTATCCGGTTCTAGTTGTCATAAGGTCAAGGTACAACTCCAAGTCGTCCTGTTACCGAAGATCACGGCTATTCGAATAGATTAACTTCCCTGCAGGGGTGCACCACATAGCCCAACACGCTTGATCCCATTTGGCCGGACACACTTTCCTGGGTCATGCCCGGCCGCGGAAGATCAACACGTCGCAGCCCCACCAAGGCAAAACAGAGAGGCCAGCACGCCGGTCTAAACCTAAGCACACAGGGGTCTGGGCCCATCGCCCATAGCACACCTGCACGTTGCGTACGCGGCCGAAAGCAGACCTAGCCTAGTGGCGTTCCAGTCCAATTCGGTGCGCGCCGCTCCGTCGCTGACGTCTGAAGTGCTTCGGCTGATACCACGATGTCGGGATACCCATAACTACTCCCACGTAGATGGTTAGTGCGTATAGGCTCGTAGCCAGACTCAAATCAAATACCAAGATCTCGTTAAGCGTGTTATTATGAAGCAACCGCGGACGCCGACCAGGGCCAGGCCCACCTCTCTCCTAGGCGGTCTCAACCTGCCCTGTCGCTCCGCCACAAAGATCCACACAGAGGGCCGTCGGGACAAAGGTCCTTTCAGCCCCCAATCCGTGAATCACTCGCGGGTACTCTTCGAGCTGACCCGACTTTAGTCACCATCTGTATAGTATGTATGTATGTATAGTATATACCCGTGATCACCTCCCGAGTGATCACGGCCCAATAGTATAGCAAGGCAGACTGACAAGAATGTAGGGCCAATGATGAAGAACTAGCATCCTATACTAAGCATTTAGGATTGCAGGTAAGGTATCAACAGTTGTAGCAACAATGTCAGGCTATGCATCAGAATAGGATCAACGGAAAGCAGTAACATGCTACACTACTCTAATGCAAGCAGTATAGAGTAGAATAGGCGATATCTGGTGATCAAGGGGGGGCTTGCCTGGTTGCTCTGGCAAGAGAGAGGGGTCGTCAACTCCGTAGTCGAACTGGGCAGCAGCAGCGTCGGTCTCGTAGTCTACCGGAGAGAAGAGGGGGAAGAAACAATGAATACAATGCAAACAAATGCATATCGATGCATGACATGACAAGTAACAATGCTAGGTGTGCCCAATCGCGGTAGTAGGTGATACTGACGAAGGGGGAAAACATCCGGGAAAGTATTCCCGGTGTTTCGCGTTTTCGGACCGGTGAACCGGAGGGGGAAAGTTGCGTGTTCGGTATGCTAGGGGTGTGTGGCGGACGAACGGGCTGCGTATCCGGATTCGTCTCGTCGTTCTGAGCAACTTTCATGTACAAAGTTTTTCCATCCGAGCTACGGTTTATTTTATATTAATTTTTAAAGTTTTTAAATCATTTTCTAACTTATTAATTATTAATTAAATTCGAAAATAGTATTATTGCATCAGCATGACGTCAGCATGACATTATCAGTCAACAGAGGTGTTGACTGGTCAAGCTGACATGTGGGTCCCGCATGTCATTGACTGTTAACTAAACCTAACAGGTTAATTAACTAAACCAGATGATTAGGTTAATCTAATCAGGATTAATTAAACTTAACTAGTTAATTAATTTAATTAAACCGGATTAATTAACTTAATTAATTAATTAATTAATTAATAATTTTATTAAATCATTTTAATTTTATTAATTATATTTATTGTTTTTATTTATTTTATTATTTATTATTTATTTATTT
>NC_057800.1:296348265-296357669 GCF_018294505.1 Triticum aestivum
CAGGGGGGGGGGCTTCCCTCCTTTTGTTTTTTTTTCTATTTTGGTTTTCTGTTTTTCTTTCCTTTTGTATTTTCTTTTATTATTTCTTTTCTGTTTAAATCATTTAATCCATTTAGCCATTTTATAAAAACATGCTTGTTGCACTATAATTACCCTTGTAATATTCGTCAACCACCGAACAATTTTATTTTAAATTTTAAATTTTTTTTATTGTTTTCATCAATTTGAATTTTGAATTTGAACGGTTTCGAATTATTGCGAGGATAGCAACAGTAATCGGGATGACGTGCCATGATTAGCGTGGGATTACTGTAGCAAGATTATCCGGGCGTTACTAATCTCCTCCACTACAAGAAATCTCGTCCCGAGATTTTAGGAGGTAGAAGGGAACAGTGCGGGGTATTCATCACGCAGGCGATCCTCGCGTTCCCAGGTGGCTTCGTCTTCAGAGTGATTCGACCACTGGACCTTGAGGAACTTGATCGCCTTCTGGCGTGTGCGGCGTTCAGCTTGGTCGAGAATGCGGGCCGGATGCTCTTTATAGGAGAGGTCCTGTTGCAATTCGAGCACTTCATGATCCACAGCTCGGATTGGGTCCTTGAAGCAATGGCGGAGTTGTGACACATGGAACACATCGTGAACCTGAGAAAGGTTCGACGGAAGCTCCAGTTGATATGCCACTTTTCCACGCCTTTCCAGAATAGTGAATGGGCCAATATAGCGAGGAGCTAGCTTGCCCTTGATCCCGAAGCGGTGAGCACCCTTCATTGGTGTAACGCGAAGATAGGCCTTTTCGCCAGGTTGATAGACCATGTCTTTATGATGACGGTCATACTGACTCTTCTGACGTGACTGAGCAGTCTTGAGATTCTCGCGAATAATGCGGACTTGCTCTTCAGCATGTTGGATAATATCCGGACCAAAGAGTGGACGTTCCCCCGTTTCTGACCAGTTCAGAGGGGTTCGGCACTTTCGTCCATATAACACTTCGAAGGGGGCCATCTTCAGACTAGCTTGATAGCTATTATTATAAGAGAACTCAGCATACGGGAGAGATTCCTCCCATTTCTTGCCGAAGTAAATAACACAAGCTCGAAGCAGGTCTTCGAGAACTTGGTTGACACGTTCAACTTGCCCTTGTGACTGAGGATGAAAAGCAGTGCTGAAAGACAGATGAGTGCCCATAGCTTCTTGGAAACTTGCCCAGAATCTTGAAGTGAATAAGCTGCCACGGTCTAAACTGATAACCAGTGGAATACCGTGAAGTGAAACAATTCTGGACATGTAGAGAGTTGCAAGCTGACTAGCAGTGATCGTTTCTTTGACCGCCAGAAAATGTGCCACCTTAGAAAGTCGGTCAATGACGACAAGAATGGCATCATTACCCTTTTGCGATTTGGGAAATCCAGTAACGAAGTCCATTTCAACATGGTCCCATTTCCATTCAGGAATAGAGATAGGTTGCAGAGTTCCAGCAGGCCTTTGATGTTCTGCTTTGATACGACGGCAAACGTCACATTCAGCAACATAACGAGCGATGTCTTGTTTCATGTTAGACCACCAGAATCTTTGGCGGATGTCTTGGTACATCTTTGTACTACCAGGATGAATAGACAAAGGCGTATCATGAGCTTCTTTCATAACTTTTGGAGTCAGATTTAGGTTTTCCCTCTTACTCGGTACCACTAGGCGACCTGTGAAGAATAGGGTGCCTGCGTCATCCACAGTGAAGAATGAGGGCTTTCCTTCTGCGAGATAACGTTTAATCCTCTCGACTTCATCGTCACATTTCTGTATCCATTTGATGGTGTCCACAAGATCTGGTTTCGCAACCAGGGTATTGAGAGAACCCCTGGAAACAACATGGAGGTTCATCTTGCGTAACTCCGGAGGAGGGGGAGCGAGTGCACCCGGAGGAACAATATGGAGGTTCATCTTTCTGAATTCTTCAACGAGTGAGGGCTGAACTTTGTGAACCTGGAGGTGGTTGCAGTAAGACTTGCGGCTCAAGGCATCAGCCATTACATTAGCCTTGCCTGGTGTATAGGAAATACCCAAATCAAAGTCTGCAACAGTCTCCATCCATCTCTGCTGACGGAGGTTCAGGTCTGGCTGAGTAAATAGATACTTCAGACTTTGGTGGTGAGTGAAGATCTCGCAACGATTACCGAGTAGGTAATGTCGCCACTGTTTTAGCGCATGAATGACAGCAGCAAGTTCGAGGTCGTGAACTGGGTAGTTCTCTTCGTGAGGGCGCAATTGCCGAGAGGCATAAGCAACCACTTTGCGCTCTTGCATTAGTACACAGCCTAGTCCTTGACGGGAAGCGTCGCAGTAAATGACGAAGTCCTTCTTAGTATCAGGAGGAGCTAGTACTGGGGCAGAAGTTAACTTGTCCTTGAGTTCCTGGAAACTTTCCTGACATTTATCTGTCCATTGGAACTTGACGCCCTTATGCAATAGGTTAGTCAGAGGCCTGGCAATCTTGGAGAAGTTCTCGACGAATCGACGGCAATAACTGGCGAGACCGAGAAAACTTCTGACTTGCTTAACGTTCTTCGGAGGAGTCCAATCGAGAATAGCCTGAACTCGTTCAGGGTTGACGGCAATACCATCTTTAGAGATGACATGCCCAAGATAGGTTACTTCGGGAAGCCAGAATTCACATTTGGAGAACTTGGCATAAAGTTGATGCTCTCGTAGCTTTTCCAGCACGAGGCGAAGATGTTCGGCATGTTCCTCTTCGTTCTTGGAAAATACCAGAATATCATCCAGATAAACCACGACGAACTTGTCGAGGTAATCCATGAATATATAGTTCATCAGGCGAGAGAAGGTGGCTGGAGCATTGGTTAAGCCGAAAGACATGACGGTGTACTCGTATGAACCATAACGAGTCACAGAGGCGGTCTTGGGGATATCTTCCTCACGAACACGGATCTGGTGGTAACCCAACCTCAAGTCGAGTTTAGAGAACACTGATGATCCAGCCAATTGATCATACAGATCATTGATCCAAGGAAGAGGATACTTATTCTGAATGGTAGCTTGGTTTATAGGACGGTAGTCTTGGACCAATCGGTTTGTCCCATCTTTCTTCTTGACAAAGAGAGAAGGTGCTCCCCAAGGAGAGCAACTTGGGCGAATGAAACCACTTCGAAGAGATTTATCGATTTCCTCCTTAAGCTCAAGGAGTTCATGCGGCGGCATCTTGTAGGGTCGCTTGGCTATAGGAGTGGTGCCTGGTTTCAAGTCGATGACGAATTCGACAGCTCTAGCAGGGGGAATCCCTGGGAGTTCTTCAGGAAAGACGTCTAGGAATTCACGCACGACGGGAATGTTTTCAATGCCCTCAAGTGGTGCAGCGTTCAATGCGTTTAAGGCATAAAGTCTGGCCTCGGCATTCCGAACCAGATGAGCATCGTAGCTAATTATTTCATCAGAAGGGTGTAGCAGATGGACGGTCTTGGTGGCGCAAACGATAGAAGCAGTATGCGCCTTTAACCAATCCATTCCCAGAATGAGATCAATGCTACAGGACTTCAGTACGATGGGAGAGACAAGGAATTCCAGTCCTTCAATTTCTACAGGGACGTCGTTGCAAATCATGGAGGTTCGACATTGGCCCGCAGGGGTGTGCACTAATAGAGAAGCGTTCATGTCTTCACTTTTAATGCCATGCATGAATGCAAAATCTTCTGACATGAATGAATGCGATGCTCCTGTATCAAATAAAACAGATGCTGGTACTGAATTTACGAGGAGTGTACCCATCACAGTAGCAGGCTGGTCTTGAGCTTCATTCAGATCAATGTGGTTGGCATGAATACGGCCATAAGACTTGGCATTGTTGTTGCGGGCCTGGTTGTTCCCATGGCCAGTTGCTGGAAGGGCTAGTTGATTTTGTCTCTGGTTGCATTCCCTAGCACGGTGCCCTGGTTGTCCGCACCTGAAGCACAACCCATTCTCGGGGGTAGGAACAGGAGCTTGGAGTGGTGGAGCTGGAAGCCTCGGCTGCCTAGTTGGAGCAGCCGGCAGACGAGGTGCAGCATAAGACTGCCTTGGGGCAGGTGCAGTTGGACGGTACATGCTGTTCGGGATCCATATCTTACGCTTCTGCGAGGGCGGGCCCGAAGATGAGCCCGTGTCACGGTTGCGCCTTTGAGAGCTCTGGTGTTCTTGCAGACCCGTCTCGACATTGATGGCCTTGTTCACCAAGGTGGCGAAATCGGCAAAGTCATGCACTAGAAGTGTGAGCTTGATGTCAGCCTGAAGGCCTTCACGGAACTTCTCCTGTCTGCGAGCATCAGTTGCAATGTCTTCTTCAGCATAGCGGGATAAGTCCAGAAACTCCCGCTGATAAGCTTCAACAGTCTTGTTGCCTTGGGTGAGGTTGCGAAACTCACGCTTCTTCCTGTCCATGATTCCCTGAGGAATGAAGCGGGCACGGAAGGCAGCCTGAAAGTCTGGCCAGGAGATGATTGTCCCAACTGGCAGAGTACGCCTGTGGCTGTCCCACCATTGAGCTGCGGGTCCCTTCAGGAAGAAGGAAGCAAAAGTGACATAGCTGGCAGGGGCTACATCAGCAGACTCCATTTCATAGGTGATGTCACGGAGCCAGTCATCAGCATCCAGCGGCTGGGTTGAGCTGCGGTACACACTTGGGTTGAGGCGTATGAAATCCTGCAGAGTTGTTGTGTTTGGATGCTGGTTCATATTGGGGCGAGGAAACTGAGCCATCATGTTTTCCATGAACTGGCGATTCATCTCAAGCTGTTGGATCATACCAGCCATGTACTCAGGCGGTGGTGGGAAGTTGCCACCACGACCACGACCAGCTGGTCTAACCATCCTGCTAATATATAACAGGGGTAGTTCAGTATTGAGAATTTGCATAGACAAGAGTCATTCATGATGAAACATGCATAATGAAAGGAGCACGACAGATACCACATAGATAGTCGGCATAACTTACAAAAGGGGTCGGACATAGAGTTCAGTACACAGAGTTCCGTACATAGACTAAGTCATCATAGGCGGCACGCAGGCTCGCGAGTGCATCTAAGACTAATGAGCAAGACTACATCAGTCCCAGGAGGTACTGTGAAGGTAGCTGTAACCTGACAGCTGGTAGTGAGGCAACGGATAGTCCTCCACGTCAGTGGCCTGGGGGCCGCGGATACTCTGGTGTAGAACCCGACGCTCAGGTGGCAGAAGAGGACCAAGTGCGGGAGAGTAGCCTCCCACCTCTGGCCACCCGACACCGTGGGGCATCACGGTCCTGGCTGGGTAGATCGCAGAACGCGGCAGCTGTCCAGACCGGACAAAGGGGTGCAACCGCGTCAGAGCCCTGTAAAGGTGCTGACGAGTGGTGTACAACTCGTGGCGAAGAGCTCTGTTAGCTCGGTCCAGCCCATCAGCATGCAGAACCAGGCGCTGATGGTGGAAAGGCTCTCGGGTGACGGTGGAGTAGGCGGCAGTGTAGTATCCCTCCGCACCAACGTCAGATGCGATAGGAATGTGCCTGAAAGGGGAAGTGTCCAATGCATGATACTCTCCACGAAGACGTGTCAGAGCAGCATGAGCCGCATCGTGGACTGCCATCTCGATGGTCACTCCAACACCATGAGCGGTGTGCAACACGGTAGTGGACTCATACTCCCGAGAGTAGAGGTGGACGATGGCACGGTACTGCTCCTGGTTAAAGTCCTGGTACTCCTCGTAGACGGTGTACTCAGGGTGCCAGCGATAACCCAGATAGGTCATCATATCAGCTAGCACAGCAGGTGATCCTGAGGCACCAATGGCCGCAGTGTGGCGCACGACCTGCTTCGTGGGTTCCATCTGAAAACAAAGATGTTTCAATGGAGTCAAATGACAACATGGGCACTATTCAAAATGCTATCCTACAGAATAACTATGGCTTATCCAACTTCGGGGTGAACGTGGTAACGGGATCCTAATGTTAGAGTTAGTAAATTCGTTTAACCTGAGTAGAAAGGAGTTCAGAGTCCCAGAGTAAAGGTCGAGGAGTAAAAGATCCTAGTACCACTCGATGGCGACGTGGGCCCGTAAGGCACACAGCCAAGTTAGTAAAAGTTTTTGTAATGTCTAGACTCGACATTGGCCAAGGAGTGTGGAAGGGGTATTCCTACAGGCAGTCGGCTTTGATACCAACTTGTGACGCCCCCGATTCGATCGTACACTAATCATGCACGCAAACGTGTACGATCAAGATCAGGGACTCACGGGAAGATATCACAACACAACTCTAAAAACATAAATAAGTCATACAAGCATCATAATACAAGCCAGGGGCCTCGAGGGCTCGAATACAAGTGCTCGATCATAAACGAGTCAGCGGAAGCAACAATATCTGAGTACAGACATAAGTTAAGCAAGTTTGCCTTAAGAAGGCTAGCACAAACTGGGATACAGATCGAAAGAGGCGCAGGCCTCCTGCCTGGGATCCTCCTAAACTACTCCAGGTCGTCATCAGCGGGCAGCACGTAGTAGTAGGCACCTCCGGTGTAGTAGGGGTCGTCGTCGACGGTGGCATCTGGCTCCTGGACTCCAGCATCTGGTTGCGACAACCAGAAAGAAGGAAAGGGGAAAAAAGGGGGAGAAAGCAACCGTGAGTACTCATCCAAAGTACTCGCAAGCAAGGAACTACACTACATATGCATGGGTATATGTGTAAGGAGGCCATATCAGTGGACTGAACTGCAGAATGCCAGAATAAGAGGGGGATAGCTAATCCTGTCGAAGACTACGCTTCTCGCAGCCACCGTCTTGCATCAAGTAGAAGAGGGTAGATTGAAGTCCTCCAAGTAGCATCTCCAAATAGCATCTCATAGCATAATCCTACCCGGCGATCCCCTCCTCATATCCCTGAGGTAGAGCGACCACCGGTTGTATCTGGCACTTGGAAGGGTGTGTTTTATTAAGTATCCGGTTCTAGTTGTCATAAGGTCAAGGTACAACTCCAAGTCGTCCTGTTACCGAAGATCACGGCTATTCGAATAGATTAACTTCCCTGCAGGGGTGCACCACATAGCCCAACACGCTTGATCCCATTTGGCCGGACACACTTTCCTGGGTCATGCCCGGCCGCGGAAGATCAACACGTCGCAGCCCCACCTAGGCAAAACAGAGAGGCCAGCACGCCGGTCTAAACCTAAGCGCACAGGGGTCTGGGCCCATCGCCCATAGCACACCTGCACGTTGCGTACGCGGCCGAAAGCAGAACTAGCCCCCTTAATACAAGAGCAGGCTTACGTTCCAATCCGGCGCGCGCCGCTCCGTCGCTGACGTCTGAAGGGCTTCGGCTGATACCACGACGTCGGGATACCCATAACTACTCCCGCGTAGATGGTTAGTGCGTATAGGCTCGTAGCCAACTCAGATCAAATACCAAGAACTCGTTAAGCGTGTTAAATATCCGCGAACGCCGAACAGGGCCAGGCCCACCTGTCTCCTAGGTGGTCTCAACCTGCCCTGTCGCTCCGCCATAAAGATCCACACAGAGGGCCGTCGGGACAAAGGTCCTTTCAGCCCCCAATCCGTGAATCACTCGCGGGTACTCTTCGAGCTGACCCGACTTTAGTCACCATCTGTATAGTATGTATGTATGTATAGTATATACCCGTGATCACCTCCCAGGTGATCACGGCCCGATAGTATAGCAAGGCAGACTGACAAGAATGTAGGGCCAATGATGATAAACTAGCATCCTATACTAAGCATTTAGGATTGCAGGTAAGGTATCAACAGGTGTAGCATCAATGTCAGGCTATGCATCAGAATAGGTATAACAGAAAGCAGTAACATGCTACACTACTCTAATGCAAGCAGTATAGAGTAGAATAGGCGATATCTGGTGATCAAGGGGGGGGGGGCTTGCCTGGTTGCTCTGGCAAGAGAGAGGGGTCGTCAACTCCGTAGTCGAACTGGGCAGCAGCAGCGTCGGTCTCGTAGTCTACCGGAGAGAAGAGGGGGAAGAAACAATGAATACAATGCAAACAAATGCATATCGATGCATGACATGACAAGTAACAATGCTAGGTGTGCCCAATCGCGGTAGTAGGTGATACTGACGAAGGGGGAAAACATCCGGGAAAGTATTCCCGGTGTTTCGCGTTTTCGGACCGGTGAACCGGAGGGGGAAAGTTGCGTGTTCGGTATGCTAGGGGTGTGTGGCGGACGAACGGGCTGCGTATCCGGATTCGTCTCGTCGTTCTGAGCAACTTTCATGTACAAAGTTTTTCCATCCGAGCTACGGTTTATTTTATATTAATTTTTAAAGTTTTTAAATCATTTTCTAACTTATTAATTATTAATTAAATTCGAAAATAGTATTATTGCATCAGCATGACGTCAGCATGACATTATCAGTCAACAGAGGTGTTGACTGGTCAAGCTGACATGTGGGTCCCGCATGTCATTGACTGTTAACTAAACCTAACAGGTTAATTAACTAAACCAGATGATTAGGTTAATCTAATCAGGATTAATTAAACTTAACTAGTTAATTAATTTAATTAAACCGGATTAATTAACTTAATTAATTAATTAATTAATTAATAATTTTATTAAATCATTTTAATTTTATTAATTATATTTATTGTTTTTATTTATTTTATTATTTATTATTTATTTATTTTTTTATTTTTATTATTATATATATTTTTTTTTGCGTTTTGGGGGCGGGCCCCATGTGTCTGTGGCCCAGGGGTATCGGGCCCCACCCGGCAGTGGCCAAGGGGCCGACCGGGCGCGGGTGCGGGCGCCCGACTGGGCAAACGCCCAAACCGTCGGGGCGAGGAGGACCGAGGCAAGGCCGGGCGGCCACCGGAGGGGAAACGTCGACGGGGAAGCAGCAGGGCGCCACCGGCGACGCGGGCCGGCAGGAGCTCCCCATACGGCGGCGAGCAAGGGGGGGTGGCCAGGACGATGTGTCGGGGCGGACGAAGCGAGGCCGGGGCGAGGTGGTGGGGGTTCCGGGGAGGAGGAGGAGCGAGGGAAGCAGCGAGGCGCGGGGTGCTGCGGGTGGGTGGCTCGCCGGAGCACACCCACGGCGAGCTGGCCGTAGGCGGCGCCCGCGAAGGGAGGCAGGTCGGCGAGCACCGTGGTAGGCCGAGACGGTAGGGGGGGAAGCGAGCGGGGCACTGGCCCAGTCGCGGCGCGGTGGCCGCGGCCGTGAGCGCGTGCGCGGGCGGGGCGAAGCAGCGCGAGGCCGGTGGCCATCGGGGACGGCACCAGGGCCTCGGCGCGGATGGCGGGTACGGTCGAATCCGGCGACGGGAGCAGAGGGGGAGAAGAGAGGGGCGATGCTCACGGCGCGGAGTAGGGGTTCGGGGCAGTGGGCTCGGGGGAGGTCGAGGACGACCAGCGAGGAGGAGGGC
>NC_057800.1:296361522-296366864 GCF_018294505.1 Triticum aestivum
TTGCTGGAAGGGCCAGTTGATTCTGTTTCTGGTTGCATTCCCTAGCACGGTGCCCTGGTTGTCCGCACCTGAAGCACAACCCATTCTCGGGGGTAGGAATAGGAGCCTGGGGTGGTGGAGCTGGAAGCCTCGGCTGCCTAGTTGGAGCAGCCGGCAGACGAGGTGCAGCATAAGACTGCCTTGGGGCAGGTGCAGTTGGACGGTACATGCTGTTCGGGATCCATATCTTACGCTTCTGCGATGGCGGGCCCGAAGATGAGCCCGTGTCACGGTTGCGCCTTTGAGAGCTCTGGTGTTCTTGCAGACCAGTCTCGACATTGATGGCCTTGTTCACCAAGGTGGCGAAATCGGCAAAGTCATGCACTAGAAGTGTGAGCTTAATGTCAGCTTGAAGGCCTTCACGGAACTTCTCCTGTCTGCGAGCATCAGTTGCAATGTCTTCTTCAGCATAGTGGGATAAGTCCAGAAACTCCCGCTGATAAGCTTCAACAGTCTTGTTGCCTTGGGTGAGGTTGCGGAACTCACGCTTCTTCCTGTCCATGACTCCCTGAGGAATGAAGCGGGCACGGAAGGCAGCCTGAAAGTCTGGCCAGGAGATGATTGTCCCAACTGGCAGAGTACGCCTGTGGCTGTCCCACCATTGCGCTGCGGGTCCCTTTAGAAAGAATGAAGCAAAAGTGACATAGCTGGCAGGGGCTACATCAGCAGACTCCATCTCATAGGTGATGTCACGGAGCCAGTCATCAGCATCAAGCGGCTGGGTTGAGCTGCGGTACACACTTGGGTTGAGGCGTATGAAATCCTGCAGAGTGGTTGTGTTTGGATGCTGGTTCATATTGGGGCGAGGAAACTGAGCCATCATGTTTTCCATGAACTGGCGATTCATCTCAAGCTGTTGGATCATACCAGCCATGTACTCAGGCGGTGGTGGGAAGTTGCCACCACGACCACGACCAGCTGGTCTAACCATCCTGCTAACATATAACAGGGGTAGTTCAGTATTGAGAAATTTGCATAGACAAGAGTCACTCATGATGAAACATGCATAATGAAAGGAGCACGACAGATACCACATAGATAGTCGGCATAACTTACAAAAGGGGTCGGACATAGAGTTCAGTACACAGAGTTCAGTACATAGATTAAGTCATCATAGGCGGCACGCAGGCTCGCGAGTGCATCTAAGACTAATGAGCAAGACTACATCAGTCCCAGGAGGTACTGTGAAGGTAGCTGTAACCTGACAGCTGGTAGTGAGGCAACAGATAGTCCTCCACGTCAGTGGCCTGGGCGCCGCGGATACTCTGGTGTAGAACCCGACGCTCAGGTGGCAGAAGAGGACCAAGTGCGGGAGAGTAGCCTCCCACCTCTGGCCACCCGACACCGTGGGGCATCACGGTCCTGGCTGGGTAGATCGCAGAACGCGGCAGCTGTCCAGACCGGACAAAGGGGTGCAACCGCGTCAGAGCCCTGTAAAGGTGCTGACGAGTGGTGTACAACTCGTGGCGAAGAGCTCTGTTAGCTCGGTCCAGCCCATCAGCATGCAGAACCAGGCGCTGATGGTGGAAAGGCTCTCGGGTGACGGTGGAGTAGGCGGCAGTGTAGTATCCCTCCGCACCAACGTCAGATGCGATAGGAATGTGCCTGAAAGGGGAAGTGTCCAATGCATGATACTCTCCACGAAGACGTGTCAGAGCAGCATGAGCCGCATCGTGGACTGCCATCTCGATGGTCACTCCAACACCATGAGCGGTGTGCAAAACGGTAGTGGACTCATACTCCCGAGAGTAGAGGTGGACGATGGCACGGTACTGCTCCTGGTTAAAGTCCTGGTACTCCTCGTAGACGGTGTACTCAGGGTGCCAGCGATAACCCAGATAGGTCATCATATCAGCTAGCACAGCAGGTGATCCTGAGGCACCAATGGCCGCAGTGTGGCGCACGACCTGCCTCGTGGGTTCCATCTGAAAACAAAGATGTTTCAATGGAGTCAAATGACAACATGGGCACTATTCAAAATGCTATCCTACAGAATAACTATGGCTTATCCAACTTCGGGGTGAACGTGGTAACGGGATCCTAATGTTAGAGTTAGTAAATTCGTTTAACCTGAGTAGAAAGGAGTTCAGAGTCCCAGAGTAAAGGTCGAGGAGTAAAAGATCCTAGTACCACTCGATGGCGACGTGGGCCCGTAAGGCACACAGCCAAGTTAGTAAAAGTTTTTGTAATGTCTAGACTCGACTTCGGCCAAGGAGTGTGGAAGGGGTATTCCTACAGGCAGTCGGCTTTGATACCAACTTGTGACGCCCCCGATTCGATCGTACACTAATCATGCACGCAAACGTGTACGATCAAGATCAGGGACTCACGGGAAGATATCACAACACAACTCTAAAAACATAAATAAGTCATACAAGCATCATAATACAAGCCAGGGGCCTCGAGGGCTCGAATACAAGTGCTCGATCATAAACGAGTCAGCGGAAGCAACAATATCTGAGTACAGACATAAGTTAAGCAAATTTGCCTTAAGAAGGCTAGCACAAACTGGGATACAGATCGAAAGAGGCGCAAGCCTCCTGCCTAGGATCCTCCTAAACTACTCCAGGTCGTCATCAGCGGGCAGCACGAAGTAGTAGGCACCTCCGGTGTAGTAGGGGTCGTCGTCGACGGTGGCATCTGGCTACTGGACTCCAGCATCTGGTTGCGACAACCAGAAAGAAGGAAAGGGGAAAAAAGGGGGAGAAAGCAACCGTGAGTACTCATCCAAAGTACTCGCAAGCAAGGAACTACACTACATATGCATGGGTATATGTGTAAGGAGGCCATATCAGTGGACTGAACTGCAGAATGCCAGAATAAGAGGGGGATAGCTAATCCTGTCGAAGACTATGCTTCTCGCAGCCACCGTCTTGCATCAAGTAGAAGAGGGTAGATTGAAGTCCTCCAAGTAGCATCTCCAAATAGCATCTCATAGCATAATCCTACCCGGCGATCCCCTCCTCATATCCCTGAGGTAGAGCGACCACCGGTTGTATCTGGCACTTGGAAGGGTGTGTTTTATTAAGTATCCGGTTCTAGTTGTCATAAGGTCAAGGTACAACTCCAAGTCGTCCTGTTACCGAAGATCACGGCTATTCGAATAGATTAACTTCCCTGCAGGGGTGCACCACATAGCCCAACACGCTTGATCCCATTTGGCCGGACACACTTTCCTGGGTCATGCCCGGCCGCGGAAGATCAACACGTCGCAGCCCCACCTAGGCAAAACAGAGAGGCCAGCACGCCGGTCTAAACCTAAGCGCACAGGGGTCTGGGCCCATCGCCCATAGCACACCTGCACGTTGCGTACGCGGCCGAAAGCAGACCTAGCCTAGTGGCGTTCCAGTCCAATTCGGCGCGCGCCGCTCCGTCGCTGACGTCTGAAGTGCTTCGGCTGATACCACGACGTCGGGATACCCATAACTACTCCCACGTAGATGGTTAGTGCGTATAGGCTCGTAGCCAGACTCAGATCAAATACCAAGATCTCGTTAAGCGTGTTATTATGAAGCAACCGCGGACACCGACCAGGGCCAGGCCCACCTCTCTCCTAGGCGGTCTCAACCTGCCCTGTCGCTCCGCCACAAAGATCCACACAGAGGGCCGTCGGGACAAAGGTCCTTTCAGCCCCCAATCCGTGAATCACTCGCGGGTACTCTTCGAGCTGACCCGACTTTAGTCACCATCTGTATAGTATGTATGTATGTATAGTATATACCCGTGATCACCTCCCGAGTGATCACGGCCCAATAGTATAGCAAGGCAGACTGACAAGAATGTAGGGCCAATGATGAAGAACTAGCATCCTATACTAAGCATTTAGGATTGCAGGTATGGTATCAACAGGTGTAGCAACAATGTCAGGCTATGCATCAGAATAGGATCAACAGAAAGCAGTAACATGCTACACTACTCTAATGCAAGCAGTATAGAGTAGAATAGGCGATATCTGGTGATCAAGGGGGGGGGGCTTGCCTGGTTGCTCTGGCAAGAGAGAGGGGTCGTCAACTCCGTAGTCGAACTGGGCAGCAGCAGCGTCGGTCTCGTAGTCTACCGGAGAGAAGAGGGGGAAGAAACAATGAATACAATGCAAACAAATGCATATCGATGCATGACATGACAAGTAACAATGCTAGGTGTGCCCAATCGCGGTAGTAGGTGATACTGACGAAGGGGGAAAACATCCGGGAAAGTATTCCCGGTGTTTCGCGTTTTCGGACCGGTGAACCGGAGGGGGAAAGTTGCGTGTTCGGTATGCTAGGGGTGTGTGGCGGACGAACGGGCTGCGTATCCGGATTCGTCTCGTCGTTCTGAGCAACTTTCATGTACAAAGTTTTTCCATCCGAGCTACGGTTTATTTTATATTAATTTTTAAAGTTTTTAAATCATTTTCTAACTTATTAATTATTAATTAAATTCGAAAATAGTATTATTGCATCAGCATGACGTCAGCATGACATTATCAGTCAACAGAGGTGTTGACTGGTCAAGCTGACATGTGGGTCCCGCATGTCATTGACTGTTAACTAAACCTAACAGGTTAATTAACTAAACCAGATGATTAGGTTAATCTAATCAGGATTAATTAAACTTAACTAGTTAATTAATTTAATTAAACCGGATTAATTAACTTAATTAATTAATTAATTAATTAATAATTTTATTAAATCATTTTAATTTTATTAATTATATTTATTGTTTTTATTTATTTTATTATTTATTATTTATTTATTTATTTATTTTTATTATTATATATTTTTTTTTTGCGTTCTGGGGGCGGGCCCCATGTGTCTGTGGCCCAGGGGTATCGGGCCCCACCCGGCAGTGGCCAAGGGGGCCGACCGGGCGCGGGTGCGGGCGCCCGACTGGGCATCCGCCCAAACCGTCGGGGCGAGGAGGACCGAGGCAAGGCCGGGCGGCCACCGGAGGGGAAACGTCGACGGGGAAGCAGCAGGGCGCCACCGGCGACGCGGGCCGGCAGGAGCTCCCCATATGGCGGCGAGCAAGGGGGGGTGGCCAGGACGGTGCGTCGGGGCGGACGAAGCGAGGCCGGGGCGAGGTGGTGGGGGTTCCGGGGAGGAGGAGGAGCGAGGGAAGCAGGGAGGCGCGGGGTGCTGCGGGTGGGTGGCTCGCCGGAGCACACCCACGGCGAGCTGGCCGTAGGCGGCGCCCGCGAAGGGAGGCAGGTCGGCGAGCACCGTGGTAGGCCGAGACGGTAGGGGGGGAAGCGAGCGGGGCACTGGCCCAGTTGCGGCGCGGTGGTCGCGGCCGTGAGCGCGTGCGCGGGCGGGGCGAAGCAG
>NC_057800.1:296366933-296368049 GCF_018294505.1 Triticum aestivum
TGGGCCGCGGTCCAGCAGGGGGGGGGGCTTCCCTCCTTTTGTTTTTTTTTTCTATTTTGGTTTTCTGTTTTTGTTTCCTTTTGTATTTTCTTTTATTATTTCTTTTCTGTTTAAATCATTTAATCCATTTAGCCATTTTATAAAAACATGCCTGTTGCACTATAATTACCCTTGTAATATTCGTCAACCACCGAACAATTTTATTTTAAATTTTGAAATTTTTTTATTGTTTTCATCAATTTGAATTTTGAATTTGAACGGTTTCGAATTATTGCGAGGATAGCAACAGTAATCGGGATGACGTGCCATGATTAGCGTGGGATTACTGTAGCAAGATTATCCGGGCGTTACAAATCTCCTCCACTACAAGAAATCTCGTCCTGAGATTTTAGGAGGTAGAAGGAAACAGTGCGGGGTATTCATCACGCAGGCGATCCTCGCGTTCCCAGGTGGCTTCGTCTTCAGAGTGATTCGACCACTGGACCTTGAGGAACTTGATCGCCTTCTGGCGTGTGCGGCGTTCAGCTTGGCCGAGAATGCGGACCGGATGCTCTTTATAGGAGAGGTCCTGCTGCAATTCGAGCACTTCATGATCCACAGCTCGGATTGGGTCCTTGAAGCAACGGCGGAGTTGTGACACGTGGAACACATCGTGAACCTGGGAAAGGTTCGACAGAAGCTCCAGTTGATATGCCACTTTTCCACGCCTTTCCAGAATAGTGAATGGGCCAATATAGCGAGGAGCTAGCTTGCCCTTGATCCCGAAGCGGTGAGCACCCTTCATTGGTGTAACGCGAAGATAGGCCTTTTCGCCAGGTTGATAGACCATGTCTTTATGATGACGGTCATACTGACTCTTCTGACGTGACTGAGCAGTCTTGAGATTCTCGCGAATAATGCGGACTTGCTCTTCGGCATGTTGGATAATATCCGGACCAAAGAGTGGACGTTCCCCCGTTTCTGACCAGTTCAGAGGGGTTCGGCACTTTCGTCCATATAACACTTCGAAGGGGGCCATCTTCAGACTAGCTTGATAGCTATTATTATAAGAGAACTCAGCATACGGGAGAGATTCCTCCCATTTCTTGCCGAAGGAAATAACACAAGCTCGAAGCA
>NC_057800.1:296368059-296373257 GCF_018294505.1 Triticum aestivum
TTTTTTTTCTATTTTGGTTTTCTGTTTTTGTTTCCTTTTGTATTTTCTTTTATTATTTCTTTTCTGTTTAAATCATTTAATCCATTTAGCCATTTTATAAAAACATGCCTGTTGCACTATAATTACCCTTGTAATATTCGTCAACCACCGAACAATTTTATTTTAAATTTTAATTTTTTTTTATTGTTTTCATCAATTTGAATTTTGAATTTGAACGGTTCCGAATTATTGCGAGGATAGCAACAGTAATCGGGATGACGTGCCATGATTAGCGTGGGATTACTGTAGCAAGATTATCCGGGCGTTACAACATGCCATGTGGGTGAAATGATGATACCATGCCAAGTTTCAACATTTTCAGAGTTCACTTTGTAGTGATTTTCAATTTCATAGTCATTTAGCTCTCTAAATAAATCGGTAAATGACTGAAAATAGCAAATGATGTTAGAAAGTGTTGAAAATTGATGACGTCGCTTTGAATGGTGCATACGGAACGCGAAAAAAGTGTGGAGTTCAAATAAGTTTAAAAAAATGAAGTGCCCGTGTAACAGATGAGTTCTTGTCTGAAACCCTGATACTCCAAAAGAGATTGTCCAGTTTGTACACGAAGTGCGTTCAGTTTTTGCAGTAACCCTGTCTACTCTTTTGCATGTGCACTGTGGGTGAAATGATGATACCATGCCAAGTTTCAACCTTTTCAGAGATCATTTTGTAGTGATTTTCAATTTCTTGGTCATTTAGCTCTGTAAACAAGTCGGTAAATGACTGAAAAAATAGCAGATGATGTTAGAAAGTGTTGAAAATTGATGACGTCGCTTTGAATGGTGCATAGGAACATAAAAAAGTCTGGAGTTCAAATAAGTTTAAAAAAATGAAGTGCCCGTGTAACAGATGAGTTCTCGTCCAAAACCCTAATACTCCGAAAGAGATTTTCCAGTTTGTACATGAAGTGCGTCCAGTTTTTGACGTAACCCTCTCTACTCTTTTTCACAAGCTATGTGGGTGAATGATGATACCATGCCAAGTTTCAACATATTCAGAGTTCATTTTGTTGTGATCTTCAATTTCACGGTCATTTAGCTCTCTAAACAAATCGGTAAATGACTGAAAAATGAAGTGCCCATGTAACAGATGAGTTCTCATCCGAAACCCTGATACTCCGGAACAGATTGTCCAGTTTGTACACGAAGTGTGTCCAGTTTTTGCCGTAACCCTCTACTCTTTTGCACGTGCAATGTGGGTGAAATGATGATACCATGCCAAGTTTCAACCTTTTCAGAGATCATTTTGTAGTGATTTTCAATTTCACGGTCATTTAGCTCTCTAAAAAAATCGGTAAATGACTGAAAAAATAGCAGATGATGTTAGAAAGTGTTGAAAATTGATGACGCCGCTTTGAATGGTGCATAGGAACACAAAAAGTCTGGAGTTCAAATAAGTTTAAAAAAAATGAAGTGCTAGTGTAACAGATGAGTTCTTGTCCGAAACCCTGATACTCCGAAATAGATTGTCTAGTTTGTACATGAAGTTCGTCCGGTTTTTGCCGTAACCCTCTCTACTCTTTTTTCACATGCCATGTGGGTGAAACGATGATACCATGCCAAGTTTCAACATTTTCAGTGTTCATTTTGTAGTGATTTTCAATTTCACGGTCATTTAGCTCTCTAAACAAATCGGTAAATGACTGAAAAATAGCAAACGGTGTCAGAACGTGTTGAAAATTGATGTCCTCACTTTGAATGGTGCATACGGAACGCAAAAAAGTCTGGAGTTCAAATAATTTAAAAAAAAATAAAGTGCCCGTGTAACCGATGAGTTCTCGTGTGAAACCCTGATACTCCGAAAGAGATTGTCCAGTTTGTACACGAAGTGCGTCCAGGTTTTTCCGTAACCCTGTCTACTCTTTTGCACGTGCACTGTGGGTTAAATGATGATACCATGCCAAGTTTCAACCTTTTCAGAGATCATTTTGTAGTGATTTTCAATTTCACGGTCATTTAGCTCTGTAAACAAGTCGGTAAATGACTGAAAAAATAGCAGATGATGTTAGAAAGTGTTGAAAATTGATGACGCCGGTTTGAATGGTGCATAGGAACACAAAAAAGTCTGGAGTTCAAATAAGTTTTAAAAAATGAAGTGCCCGTGTAACAGATGAGTTCTCGTCCGAAACCCTGATACTCCAAAAGAGATTTTCCAGTTTGTACATGAAGTGCGTCCAGTTTTTGCCGTAACCCTCTCTACTCTTTTTCACATGCTATGTGGGTGAATGATGATACCATGCCAAGTTTTAACATATTCAGACTTCATTTTGTAGTGATTTTCAATTTCACGGTCATTTAGCTCTCTAAACAAATCGGTAAATGACTGAAAAATGAAGTGCGCGTGTAACAGATGAGTTCTCATCCGAAACCCTGATACTCCGAAACAGATTGTCCAGTTTGTACACGAAGTGTGTCCAGTTTTTGCCGTAACCCTCTACTCTTTTGCACGTGCACTGTGGGTGAAATGATGATACCATGCCAAGTTTCAACCTTTTCAGAGATCATTTTGTAGTGATTTTCAATTTCACGGTCATTTAGCTCTCTAAACAAATCGGTAAATGACTGAAAAAATAGCAGATGATGTTTGAAAGTGTTGAAAATTGATGACGCCGCTTTGAATGGTGCATAGGAACACAAAAAGTCTGGAGTTCAAATAAATTTAAAAAAATGAAGTGCCAGTGTAACAGATGAGTTCTTGTCCGAAACCCTGATACTCCGAAATAGATTGTCCAGTTTGTACATGAAGTGCGTCCGGTTTTTGCCGTAACCCTCTCTACTCTTTTTTCACATGCCATGTGGGTGAAACGATGATACCATGCCAAGTTTCAACATTTTCAGTGTTCATTTTGTAGTGATTTTCAATTTCACGGTCATTTCGCTCTCTAAACAAATCGGTAAATGACTGAAAAATAGCAAACGGTGTCAGAACGTGTTGAAAATTGATGTCCTCACTTTGAATGGTGCATACGGAACGCAAAAAAGTCTGGAGTTCAAATAATTTAAAAAAAATAAAGTGCCCGTGTAACCGATGAGTTCTCGTGTGAAACCCTGATACTCCGAAAGAGATTGTCCAGTTTGTACACGAAGTGCGTCCAGGTTTTTCCGTAACCCTGTCTACTCTTTTGCACGTGCACTGTGGGTGAAATGATGATACCATGCCAAGTTTCAACCTTTTCAGAGATCATTTTGTAGTGATTTTCAATTTCACGGTCATTTAGCTCTGTAAACAAGTCGGTAAATGACTGAAAAAATAGCAGATGATGTTAGAAAGTGTTGAAAATTGATGACGTCGGTTTGAATGGTGCATAGGAACACAAAAAAGTCTGGAGTTCAAATAAGTTTTAAAAAATGAAGTGCCGTGTAACAGATGAGTTCTCGTCCGAAACCCTGATACTCCGAAAGAGATTTTCCAGTTTGTACATGAAGTGCGTCCAATTTTTGCCGTAACCCTCTCTACTCTTTTTCACATGCTATGTGGGTGAATGATGATACCATGCCAAGTTTCAACATATTCAGACTGCATTTTGTAGTGATTTTCAATTTCACGGTCATTTAGCTCTCTAAACAAATCGGTAAATGACTGAAAAATGAAGTGCCCGTGTAACAGATGAGTTCTCATCCGAAACCCTGATACTCCGAAACAGATTGTCCAGTTTGTACACGAAGTGTGTCCAGTTTTTGCCGTAACCCTCTACTCTTTTGCACGTGCACTGTGGGTGAAATGATGATACCATGCCAAGTTTCAACCTTTTCAGAGATCATTTTGTAGTGATTTTCAATTTCACGGTCATTTAGCTCTCTAAACAAATCGGTAAATGACTGAAAAAATAGCAGATGATGTTTGAAAGTGTTGAAAATTGATGACGCCGCTTTGAATGGTGCATAGGAACACAAAAAGTCTGGAGTTCAAATAAGTTTAAAAAATGAAGTGCCAGTGTAACAGATGAGTTCTTGTCCGAAACCCTGATACTCCGAAATAGATTGTCCAGTTTGTACATGAAGTGCGTCCGGTTTTTGCCGTAACCCTCTCTACTCTTTTTTCACATGCCATGTGGGTGAAACGATGATACCATGCCAAGTTTCAACATTTTCAGTGTTCATTTTGTAGTGATTTTCAATTTCACGGTCATTTAGCTCTCTAAACAAATCGGTAAATGACTGAAAAATAGCAAACGGTGTCAGAACGTGTTAAAAATTGATGTCCTCACTTTGAATGGTGCATACGGAACGCAAAAAAGTCTGGAGTTCAAATAATTTAAAAAAAATAAAGTGCTCGTGTAACCGATGAGTTCTCGTGTGAAACCATGATACTCCGAAAGAGATTGTCCAGTTTGTACACGAAGTGCGTCCAGGTTTTTCCGTAACCCTGTCTACTCTTTTGCACGTGCACTGTGGGTGAAATGATGATACCATGCCAAGTTTCAACCTTTTCAGAGATCATTTTGTAGTGATTTTCAATTTCACGGTCATTTAGCTCTGTAAACAAGTCGGTAAATGACTGAAAAAATAGCAGATGATGTTAGAAAGTGTTGAAAATTGATGACGTCGGTTTGAATGGTGCATAGGAACACAAAAAAGTCTGGAGTTCAAATAAGTTTAAAAAAATGAAGTGCCCGTGTAACAGATGAGTTCTCGTCCGAAACCCTGATACTCCGAAAGAGATTTTCCAGTTTGTACATGAAGTGCGTCCAATTTTTGCCGTAACCCTCTCTACTCTTTTTCACATGCTATGTGGGTGAATGATGATACCATGCCAAGTTTCAACATATTCAGACTTCATTTTGTAGTGATTTTCAATTTCACGGTCATTTAGCTCTCTAAACAAATCGGTAAATGACTGAAAAATGAAGTGCCCGTGTAACAGATGAGTTCTCATCCGAAACCCTGATACTCCGAAACAGATTGTCCAGTTTGTACACGAAGTGTGTCCAGTTTTTGCCGTAACCCTCTACTCTTTTGCACGTGCACTGTGGGTGAAATGATGATACCATGCCAAGTTTCAACCTTTTCAGAGATCATTTTGTAGTGATTTTCAATTTCACGGTCATTTAGCTCTCTAAACAAATCGGTAAATGACTGAAAAAATAGCAGATGATGTTAGAAAGTGTTGAAAATTGATGACGTCGCTTTGAATGGTGCATAGGAACACAAAAAAGT
>NC_057800.1:296373439-296376196 GCF_018294505.1 Triticum aestivum
TTGATGACGCCGCTTTGAATGGTGCATAGGAACACAAAAAGTCTGGAGTTCAAATAAGTTTAAAAAAATGAAGTGCCAGTGTAACAGATGAGTTCTTGTCCGAAACCCTGATACTCCGAAATAGATTGTCCAGTTTGTACATGAAGTGCGTCCGGTTTTTGCCGTAACCCTCTCTACTCTTTTTTCACATGCCATGTGGGTGAAACAATGATACCATGCCAAGTTTCAACATTTTCAGAGTTCATTTTGTAGTGATTTTCAATCTCACGGTCATTTAGCTCTTTAAACAAATCGGTAAATGACTGAAAAATAGCAAACAGTGTTAGAACGTGTTGAAAATTGATGTCCTCACTTTGAATGGTGCATACGGAACGCAAAAAAGTCAGGAGTTCAAATAATTTAAAAAAAATAAAGTGCCCGTGTAACCGATGAGTTCTCGTGTGAAACCCTGATACTCCGAAAGAGATTGTCCAGTTTGTACACGAAGTGCGTCCAGTTTTTTCCGTAACCCTGTCTACTCTTTTGCACGTGCACTGTGGGTGAAATGATGATACCATGCCAAGTTTCAACCTTTTCAGAGATCATTTTGTAGTGATTTCGAATTTCACAGTCATTTAGCTCTGTAAACAAGTCAATAAATGACTGAAAAAATAGTAGATGATGTTAGAAAGTGTTGAAAATTGATGACGTCGCTTTGAATGGTGCATAGGAACACAAAAAAGTCTGGAGTTCAAATAAGTGTTAAAAAATGAAGTGCCCGTGTAACAGATGAGTTCTCATCCGAAACCCTGATACTCCGAAAGAGATTTTCCAGTTTGTACACGAAGTGCGTCCAGTTTTTGTCGTAACCCTCTCTACTCTTTTTCACATGCTATGTGGGTGAATGATGATACCATGCCAAGTTTCAACATATTCAGAGTTCATTTTGTAGTGATTTTTAATTTCACAGTCATTTAGCTCTCTAAACAAATCGGTAAATGACTGAAAAATGAAGTGCCCGTGTAACAGATGAGTTCTCATCCGAAACCCTGATACTCCGAAACCGATTGTCTAGTTTGTACACGAAGTGTGTCCAGTTTTTGCCGTAACCCTCTACTCTTTTGCATGTGCACTGTGGGTGAAATGATGATACCATGCCAAGTTTCAACCTTTTCAGAGATCATTTTGTAGTGATTTTCAATTTCACGGTCATTTAGCTCTCTAAACAAATCGGTAAATGACTGAAAAAATAGCAGATGATGTTAGAAAGTGTTGAAAATTGATGACATCGCTTTGAATGGTGCATAGGAACACAAAAAAGTCTGGAGTTCAAATAAGTTTAAAAAAATGAAGTGCCAGTGTAACAGATGAGTTCTCATCCGAAACCCTGATACTCTGAAACAGATAGTCCAGTTTGTACATGAAGTGTGTCCGGTTTTTGCCGTAACCCTCTACTCTTTTGCACGTGCACTGTGGGTGAAATGATGATACCATGCCAAGTTTCAACATTTTCAGAGTTCATTTTGTAGTGATTTTCAATTTCACGGTCATTTAGCTCTCTAAACAAATCGGTAAATTACTGAAAAATAGCAAACGGTGTCAGAACGTGTTGAAAATTGATGTCCTCACTTTGAATGGTGCATACGGAATGCAAAAACGTCTGGAGTTCAAATAATTTTTAAAAAATGAAGTGCCCGTGTAACCGATGAGTTCTCGTCCGAAACCCTGATACTCTAAAACAGATTGTCCAGTTTGTACATGAAGTGCATCCAGTTTTTCCCGTAACCCTCTACTCTTTTGCACGTGGATTGTGGGTGAAATGATGATACCATGCCAAGTGTCAACCTTTTCACAGATCGTTTCGTAGTGATTTTCAATTTCACGGTCATTTAGCTCTCTAAACAAATCGGTAAATGATTGAAAAATAGCAAATGATGTTAGAAAGTGTTGAAAATTGATGACGTCACTTTGAATGGTGCATAGGAACACAAAAAAGTCAGGAGTTCAAATAGGTTTAAAAAAATGAAGTGCCCGTGTAACAGATGAGTTCTTGTCTGGAACCCTGATACTCCGAAATAGATTGTCCAGTTTGTACATGAAGTGCGTCCGGTTTTTGCCGTAACCCTCTCTACTCTTTTTCACATGCAATGTGGGTGAAATGATCATACCATGCCAAGCTTCAACCTTTTCAGAGTTCATATTGTATTGATTTTCAATTTCACGGTCATTAAGCTCTCTAAACTAATCGGTAAATGACTGAAAAATAACAAACGATGTCAGAACGTGTTGAAAATTGATGTCCTCGCTATGAATGGTGCATACGGAACACAAAAAAGTCTGGAGTTAGAATAAGTTTAAAAAAAATGAAGTGCCCGTGTAACCGATGAGTTCTCATCCGAAACCCTGATACTCCAAAACAGATTGTCCAGTTTGTACACGAAGTGCGTCCAGTTTTTGCCGTAACCCTCTACTCTATTGCACGTGCACTGTGGGTGAAATGATGATACCATGCCAAGTTTCAACCTTTTCAGAGATCATTTTGTAGTGATTTTCAATTTCACGGTCATTTAGCTCTCTAAACAAATCGGTAAATGACTGAAAAATAGCAGATATTGTTAGAAAGTGTTGAAAATTGATGACGTCACTTTGAATGGTGCATAGGAACACAAAAAAGTCTGGAGTTCAAATAAGTTTAAAAAAATGAAGTGCCAGTGTAACAGATGAGTTCTCATCCGAAACCCTGATACTCTGAAACAGATTGTCCAGTTTTTACACAAA
>NC_057800.1:296376295-296376670 GCF_018294505.1 Triticum aestivum
GCCAAGTTTCAACCTTTTCAGAGATCATTTTGTAGTGATTTTCAATTCACGGTCATTTAGCTCTCTAAACAAATCGGTAAATGACTGAAAAAATAGCAGATGATGTTAGAAAGTGTTGAAAATTGATGATGTCGCTTTGAATGGTGCATAGGAACACAAAGAAGTCTGGAGTTCAAATAAGTTTAAAAAAATGAAGTGCCAGTGTAACAGATGAGTTCTTGTCCGAAACCCTGATACTCCGAAATAGATTGTCCAGTTTGTACATGAAGTGCGTCCAGTTTTTGCCGTAACCCTCTCTACTCTTTTTCACATGCTATGTGGGTGAATGATGATACCATGCCAAGTTTCAACATTTTCAGAGTTCATTTTGTAGTG
>NC_057800.1:296376800-296385115 GCF_018294505.1 Triticum aestivum
AGTTTCAACCTTCTCAGAGATCATTTTGTAGTGATTTTGGATTTCACGGTCATTTAGCTCTGTAAACAAGTCGGTAAATGACTGAAAAAATAGCAGATGATGTTAGAAAGTGTTGAAAATTGATGTCCTCACTTTGAATGGTGCATACGGAACGCAAAAAAGTCTGGAGTTCAAATAATTTAAAAAAAATGAAGTGCCCGTGTAACAGATGAGTTCTCGTCCGAAACCCTGATACTCCGAAAGAGATTTTCCAGTTTGTACATGAAGTGCGTCCAGTTTTTGCCGTAACCCTCTCTACTCTTTTTCACATGCTATGTGGGTGAATGATGATACCATGCCAAGTTTCAACATATTCAGACTTCATTTTGTAGTGATTTTCAATTTCACTGTCATTTAGCTCTCTAAACAAATCGGTAAATGACTGAAAAATGAAGTGCCCGTGTAACAGATGAGTTCTCATCCGAAACCCTGATACTCCGAAACAGATTGTCCAGTTTGTACATGAAGTGTGTCCAGTTTTTGCCGTAACCCTCTACTCTTTTGCACGTGCACTGTGGGTGAAATGATGATACCATGCCAAGTTTCAACCTTTTCAGAGATCATTTTGTAGTGATTTTCAATTTCACGGTCATTTAGCTCTCTAAACAAATCGGTAAATGACTGAAAAATAGCAGATGATGTTTGAAAGTGTTGAAAATTGATGACGCCGCTTAGAATGGTGCATAGGAACACAAAAAGTCTGGAGTTCAAATAAGTTTAAAAAAATGAAGTGCCAGTTTAACAGATGAGTTCTTGTCCGAAACCCTCATACTCCGAAATAGATTGTCCAGTTTGTACATGAAGTGCGTCCGGTTTTTGCCGTAACCCTCTCTACTCTTTTTTCACATGCCATGTGGGTGAAACGATGATACCATGCCTAATTTCAACATTTTCAGTGTTCATTTTGTAGTGATTTTCAATTTCACAGTCATTTAGCTCTCTAAACAAATCGGTAAATGACTGAAAAATAGCAAACGGTGTCAGAACGTGTTGAAAATTGATGTCCTCACTTTGAATGGTGCATACGGAACGCAAAAAAGTCTGGAGTTCAAATAATTTAAAAAAAATAAAGTGCCCGTGTAACCGATGAGTTCTCGTGTGAAACCCTGATACTCCGAAAGAGATTGTCCAGTTTGTACACGAAGTGCGTCCAGGTTTTTCCATAACCCTGTCTACTCTTTTGCACGTGCACTGTGGGTGAAATGATGATACCATGCCAAGTTTCAACCTTTTCGGAGATCATTTTGTAGTGATTTTCAATTTCACGGTCATTTAGCTCTGTAAACAAGTCGGTAAATGACTGAAAAAATAGCAGATGATGTTAAAAAGTGTTGAAAATTGAAGACGTCGGTTTGAATGGTGCATAGGAACACAAAAAAGTCTGGAGTTCAAATAAGTTTTAAAAAATGAAGTGCCTGTGTAACAGATGAGTTCTCGTCCGAAACCCTGATACTCCGAAAGAGATTTTCCAGTTTGTACATGAAGTGCGTCCAGTTTTTGCCGTAACCCTCTCTACTCTTTTTCACATGCTATGTGGGTGAATGATGATACCATGCCAAGTTTCAACATATTCAGACTTCATTTTGTAGTGATTTTCAATTTCACGGTCATTTAGCTCTCGAAACAAATCGGTAAATGACTGAAAAATGAAGTGCCCGTGTAACAGATGAGTTCTCATCCGAAACCCTGATACTCCGAAACAGATTGTCCAGTTTGTACACGAAGTGCGTCCAGTTTTTGCCGTAACCCTCTACTCTTTTGCACGTGCACTGTGGGTGAAATGATGATACCATGCCAGGTTTCAACCTTTTCAGAGATCATTTTGTAGTGATTTTCAATTTCACGGTCATTTAGCTCTCTAAACAAATCGGTAAATGACTGAAAAATAGCAGATATTGTTAGAAAGTGTTGAAAATTGATGACGCTGCTTTGAATGGTGCATAGGAACACAAAAAGTCTGGAGTTCAAATAAGTTTAAAAAAATGAAGTGCCAGTGTAACAGATGAGTTCTTGTCCGAAACCCTGATACTCCGAAATAGATTGTCCAGTTTGTACATGAAGTGCGTCCGGTTTTTGCCGTAACCCTCTCTACTCTTTTTTCACATGCCATGTGGGTGAAACGATGATACCATGCCAAGTTTCAACATTTTCAGTGTTCATTTTGTAGTGATTTTCAATTTCACGGTCATTTAGCTCTCTAAACAAATCGGTAAATGACTGAAAAATAGCAAACGGTGTCAGAACGTGTTGAAAATTGATGTCCTCACTTTGAATGGTGCATACAGAACGCAAAAAAGTGTGGAGTTCAAATAATTTAAAAAAAATAAAGTGCCCGTGTAACCGATGAGTTCTCGTGTGAAACCCTGATACTCCGAAAGAGATTGTCCAGTTTGTACACGAAGTGCGTCCAGGTTTTTCCGTAACCCTGTCTACTTTTTTGCACGTGCACTGTGGGTGAAATGATGATACCATGCCAAGTTTCAACCTTCTCAGAGATCATTTTGTAGTGATTTTCAATTTCACGGTCATTTAGCTCTGTAAACAAGTCGGTAAATGACTGAAAAAATAGCAGATGATGTTAGAAAGTGTTGAAAATTGATGACGTCGGTTTGAATGGTGCATAGGAACACAAAAAAGTCTGGAGTTCAAATAAGTTTTAAAAAATGAAGTGCCCGTGTAACAGATGAGTTCTCGTCCGAAACCCTGATACTCCGAACGAGATTTTCTAGTTTGTACATGAAGTGCGTCCAGTTTTTGCCGTAACCCTCTCTACTCTTTTTCACATGCCATGTGGGTGAATGATGATACCATGCCAAGTTTCAACATATTCAGACTTCATTTTGTAGTGATTTTCAATTTCACGGTCATTTAGCTCTCTAAACAAATCGGTAAATGACTGAAAAATGAAGTGCCCGTGTAACAGATGAGTTCTCATCCGAAATCCTGATACTCCGAAACAGATTGTCCAGTTTGTACACGAAGTGTGTCTAGTTTTTGCCGTAACCCTCTACTCTTTTGCACGTGCACTGTGGGTGAAATGATGATACCATGCCAAGTTTCAACCTTTTCAGAGATCATTTTGTAGTGATTTTCAATTTCACGGGCATTTAGCTCTCTAAACAAATCGGTAAATGACTGAAAAAATAGCAGATGATGTTTGAAAGTGTCGAAAATTGATGACACCGCGTTGAATGGTGCATAGGAACACAAAAAGTCTAGAGTTCAAATAAGTTTAAAAAATGAAGTGCCAGTGTAACAGATGAGTTCTTGTCCGAAACCCTGATACTCCGAAATAGATTGTCCAGTTTGTACATGAAGTGTGTCCGGTTTTTGCCGTAACCCTCTCTACTGTTTTTTCACATGCCATGTGGGTGAAACGATGATACCATGCCAAGTTTCAACATTTTCAGAGTTCATTTTGTAGTGATTTTCAATTTCACGGTCATTTAGCTCTTTAAACAAATCGGTAAATGACTGAAAAATAGCAAACGGTGTCAGAACGTGTTGAAAATTGATGTCCTCACTTTGAATGGTGCATACGGAACGCAAAAAAGTCTGGAGTTCAAATAATTTTAAAAAATAAAGTGCCCGTGTAACCGATGAGTTCTCGTGTGAAACCCTGATACTCCGAAAGAGATTGTCCAGTTTGTACACGAAGTGCGTCCAGTTTTTTCCGTAACCCTGTCTACTCTTTTGCACGTGCACTGTGGGTGAAATGATGATACCATGCCAAGTTTCAACCTTTTCAAAGATCATTTTGTAGTGATTTTGAATTTCACAGTCATTTAGCTCTGTAAACAAGTCAATAAATGACTGAAAAAATAGCAGATGATGTTAGAAAGTGTTGAAAATTGATGACGTCGCTTTGAATGGTGCATAGGAACACAAAAAAGTCTGGAGTTCAAATAAGTGTTAAAAAAAGAAGTGCCCGTGTAACAGATGAGTTCTCATCCGAAACCCTGATACTCCGAAAGAGATTTTCCAGTTTGTACACGAAGTGCGTCCAGTTTTTGCCGTAACCCTCTCTACACTTTTTCACATGCTATGTGGGTGAATGATGATACCATGCCAAGTTTCAACATATTCAGAGTTCATTTTGTAGTGATATTTAATTTCACAGTCATTTAGCTCTCTAAACAAATCGGTAAATGACTGAAAAATGAAGTGCCCGTGTAACAGATGAGTTCTCATCCGAAACCCTGATACTCCGAAACAGATTGTCCAGTTTGTACACGAAGTGTGTCCAGTTTTTGCCGTAACCCTCTACTCTTTTGCATGTGCACTGTGGGTGAAATGATGATACCATGCCAAGTTTCAACCTTTTCAGAGATCATTTTGTAGTGATTTTCAATTTCACGGTCATTTAGCTCTCTAAACAAATCGGTAAATGACTGAAAAAATAGCAGATGATGTTAGAAAGTGTTGAAAATTGATGACGCCCCTTTGAATGGTGCATAGGAACACAAAAAGTCTGGAGTTCAAATAAGTTTAAAAAGTGAACTGCCAGTGTAACAGATGAGTTCTTGTCCGAAACCCTGATACTCCGAAATAGATTGTCCAGTTTGTACATGAAGTGCGTCCGGTTTTTGCCGTAACCCTCTCTACTCTTTTTTCACATGCCATGTGGGTGAAACGATGATACCATGCCAAGTTTCAACATTTTCAGAGTTCATTTTGTAGTGATTTTCAATTTCACGGTCATTTAGCTCTTTAAACAAATCGGTAAATGACTGAAAAATAGCAAACGGTGTCAGAACGTGTTGAAAATTGATGTCCTCACTTTGAATGGTGCATACGGAACGCAAAAAAGTTTGGAGTTCAAATAATTTTAAAAAATAAAGTGCCCGTGTAACCGATGAGGTCTCGTGTGAAACCCTGATACTCCGAAAGAGATTGTCCAGTTTGTACACGAAGTGCGTCCAGTTTTTTCCGTAACCCTGTCTACTCTTTTGCACGTGCACTGTGGGTGAAATGATGATACCATGCCAAGTTTCAACCTTTTCAGAGATCATTTTGTAGTGATTTTCAATTTCACAGTCATTTGGCTCTGTAAACAAGTCGGTAAATGACTGAAAAAATAGCAGATGATGTTAGAAAGTGTTGAAAATTGATGACGTCGCTTTGAATGGTGCATAGGAACACAAAAAAGTATGGAGTTCAAATAAGTTTTAAAAAATGAAGTGCCCGTGTAATAGATGAGTTCTCATCCGAAACCCTGATACTCCGAAAGAGATTTTCCAGTTTGTACACGAAGTGCGTCTAGTTTTTGCCGTAACCCTCTCTACTCTTTTTCACATGCTATGTGGGTGAATGATGATACCATGCCAAGTTTCAACATATTCAGAGTTCATTTTGTAGTGATTTTTAATTTCACAGTCATTTAGCTCTCTAAACAAATCGGTAAATGACTGAAAAATGAAGTGCCCGTGTAACAGATGAGTTCTCATCCGAAACCCTGATACTCCGAAACAGATTGTCCAGTTTGTACACGAAGTGTGTCCAGTTTTTGCCGTAACCCTCTACTCTTTTGCATGTGCACTGTGGGTGAAATGATGATACCATGCCAAGTTTCAACATTTTCAGAGATCATTTTGTAGTGATTTTCAATTTCACGGTCATTTAGCTCTCTAAACAAATCGGTAAATGACTGAAAAAATAGCAGATGATGTTAGAAAGTGTTGAAAATTGATGACGTCGCTTTGAATGGTGCATAGGAACACAAAAAAGTCTGGAGTTCAAATAAGTTTAAAAAAATGAAGTGCCAGTGTAACAGATGAGTTCTCATCCGAAACCCTGATACTCTGAAACAGATTGTCCAGTTTGTACATGAAGTGTGTCCGGTTTTTGCCGTAACCCTCTACTCTTTTGCACGTGCACTGTGGGTGAAATGATGATACCATGCCAAGTTTCAACATTTTCAGAGTTCATTTTGTAGTGATTTTCAATTTCACGGTCATTTAGCTCTCTAAACAAATCGGTAAATGACTGAAAAATAGCAAACGGTGTCAGAACGTGTTGAAAATTGATATCCTCACTTTGAATGGTGCATACGGAACGCAAAAACGTCTGGAGTTCAAATAATTTTAAAAAAATGAAGTGCCCGTGTAACAGATGAGTTCTCGTCCGAAACCCTGATACTCCGAAAGAGATTTTCCAGTTTGTACATGAAGTGCGTCCAGTTTTTGCCGTAACCCTCTCTACTCTTTTTCACATGCTATGTGGGTGAATGATGATACCATGCCAAGTTTCAACATATTCAGATTTCATTTTGTAGTGATTTTCAATTTCACGGTCATTTAGCTCTCTAAACAAATCGGTAAATTACTGAAAAATGAAGTGCCCGTGTAACAGATGAGTTCTCATCTGAAACCCTGATACTCCAAAACAGATTGTCCAGTTTGTACACGAAGTGTGTCCAGTTTTTGCCGTAACCCTCTACTCTTTTGCACGTGCACTGTGGGTGAAATGATGATACCATGCCAAGTTTCAACCTTTTGAGAGATCATTTTGTAGTGATTTTCAATTTCACGGTCATTTAGCTCTCTAAACAAATCGGTAAATGACTGAAAAAATAGCAGATGATGTTAGAAAGTGTTGAAAATTGATGACGCCCCTTTGAATGGTGCATAGGAACACAAAAAGTCTGGAGTTCAAATTAGTTTAAAAAGTGAAGTGCCAGTGTAACAGATGAGTTCTTGTCCGAAACCCTGATACTCCGAAATAGATTGTCCAGTTTGTACATGAAGTGCGTCCGGTTTTTGCCGTAACCCTCTCTACTCTTTTTTCACATGCCATGTGGGTGAAACGATGATAGCATGCCAAGTTTCAACATTTTCAGAGTTCATTTTGTAGTGATTTTCAATTTCATGGTCATTTAGCTCTTTAAACAAATCGGTAAATGACTGAAAAATAGCAAACGGTGTCAGAACGTGTTGAAAATTGATGTCCTCACTTTGAATGGTGCATACGGAACGCAAAAAAGTCTGGAGTTCAAATAATTTTAAAAAATAAAGTGCCCGTGTAACCGTTGATTTCTCGTGTGAAACCCTGATACTCCGAAAGAGATTGTCCAGTTTGTAAACGAAGTGCGTCCAGTTTTTTCCGTAACCCTGTCTACTCTTTTGCACGTGCACTGTGGGTGAAATGATGATACCATGCCAAGTTTCAACCTTTTCAGAGATCATTTTGTAGTGATTTTCAATTTCACAGTCATTTAGCTCTGTAAACAAGTCGGTAAATGACTGAAAAAATAGCAGATGATGTTAGAAAGTGTTGAAAATTGATGACGTCGCTTTGAATGGTGCATAGGAACACAAAAAAGTATGGAGTTCAAATAAGTTTTAAAAAATGAAGTGCCCGTGTAATAGATGAGTTCTCATCCGAAACCCTGATACTCCGAAAGAGATTTTCCAGTTTGTACACGAAGTGCGTCCAGTTTTTGCCGTAACCCTCTCTACTCTTTTTCACATGCTATGTGGGTGAATGATGATACCATGCCAAGTTTCAACATATTCAGAGTTCATTTTGTAGTGATTTTTAATTTCACAGTCATTTAGCTCTCTAAACAAATCGGTAAATGACTGAAAAATGAAGTGCCCGTGTACCAGATGAGTTCTCATCCGAAACCCTGATACTCCGAAACAGATTGTCCAGTTTGCACACGAAGTGTGTCCAGTTTTTGCCGTAACCCTCTACTCTTTTGCATGTGCACTGTGGGTGAAATGATGATACCATGCCAAGTTTCAACCTTTTCAGAGATCATTTTGTAGTGATTTTCAATTTCACGGTCATTTAGCTCTCTAAACAAATCGGTAAATGACTGAAAAAATAGCAGATGATGTTAGAAAGTGTTGAAAATTGATGACGTCGCTTTGAATGGTGCATAGGAACACAAAAATGTCTGGAGTTCAAATAAGTTTTAAAAAATGAAGTGCCAGTGTAACAGATGAGTTCTTGTCCGAAACCCTGATACTCCGAAATAGATTGTCCAGTTTGTACATGAAGTGCGTCCGGTTTTTGCCGTAACCCTCTCTACTCTTTTTTCACATGCCATGTGGGTGAAATGATGATACCATGCCAAGTTTCAACATTTTCAGAGTTCATTTTGTAGTGATTTTCAATTTCACGGTCATTTAGCTCTCTAAACAAATCGGTAAATGAAGAAAAAATAGCAAACGGTGTCAGAACATGTTGACAAATTGATGTCCTCACTTTGAATGGTGCATACGGAATGCAAAAAAGTCTGGAGTTCAAATAATTTAAGAAAAATTATGTGC
>NC_057800.1:296385193-296385569 GCF_018294505.1 Triticum aestivum
GCCAAGTTTCAACCTTTTCAGAGATCATTTTGTAGTGATTTTCAATTCACGGTCATTTAGCTCTCTAAACAAATCGGTAAATGACTGAAAAAATAGCAGATGATGTTAGAAAGTGTTGAAAATTGATGATGTCGCTTTGAATGGTGCATAGGAACACAAAGAAGTCTGGAGTTCAAATAAGTTTAAAAAAAATGAAGTGCCAGTGTAACAGATGAGTTCTTGTCCGAAACCCTGATACTCCGAAATAGATTGTCCAGTTTGTACATGAAGTGCGTCCAGTTTTTGCCGTAACCCTCTCTACTCTTTTTCACATGCTATGTGGGTGAATGATGATACCATGCCAAGTTTCAACATTTTCAGAGTTCATTTTGTAGTG
>NC_057800.1:296385705-296386712 GCF_018294505.1 Triticum aestivum
TCCAGTTTTTGCCGTAACCCTCTACTCTTTTGCACGTGGATTGTGGGTGAAATGATGATACCATGCCAAGTGTCAACCTTTTCACAGATCGTTTTGTAGTGATTTTCAATTTCACGGTCATTTAGCTCTCTAAACAAATCGGTAAATGATTGGAAAATAGCAAATGATGTTAGAAAGTGTTGAAAATTGATGACGTCGCTTTGAATGGTGCATAGAAACACAAAAAAGTTAGGAGCTCAAATAAGTTTAAAAAAATGAAGTGCCCGTGTAACAGATGAGTTCTTGTCTGGAACCCTGATACTCCGAAATAGATTGTCCAGTTTGTACACGAAGTGCGTCCGGTTTTTGCCGTAACCCTCTCTACTTTTTTTCACATGCAATGTGGGTGAAATGATGATACCATGCCAAGCTTCAACCTTTTCAGAGTTCATATTGTAGTGATTTTCAATTTCACGATCATTTAGCTCTCTAAACAAATCGGTAAATGACAGAAAAATAGCAAACGATGTCAGAACGTGTTGAAAATTGATGTCCTCGCTTTGAATGGTGCATACGGAACGCAAAAAAGTCTGGAGTTAGAATAAGTTTAAAAAAATGAAGTGCCCGTGTAACCGATGAGTTCTCATCCGAAACCCTGATACTCCGAAACAGATTGTCCAGTTTGTACACGAAGTGCGTCCAGTTTTTGCCGTAACGCTCTACTCTTTTGCACGTGCACTATGGGTGAAATGATGATACCATGGCAAGTTTCAACCTTTTCAGAGATCATTTTGTAGTGATTTTCAATTTCACGGTCATTTAGCTCTCTAAACAAATCAGTAAATGACTGAAAAATAGCAGATGTTGTTAGAAAGTGTTGAAAATTGATGACGTCGCTTTGAATGGTGCATAGGAACACAAAAAAGTCTGGAGTTCAAATAAGTTTAAAAAAATGATGTGCCAGTGTAACAGATGAGTTCTCATCCAAAACCCTGATACTCTGAAACAAATTGTCCAGTTTTTACACA
>NC_057800.1:296386722-296387098 GCF_018294505.1 Triticum aestivum
GCCAAGTTTCAACCTTTTCAGAGATCATTTTGTAGTGATTTTCAATTCACGGTCATTTAGCTCTCTAAACAAATCGGTAAATGACTGAAAAAATAGCAGATGATGTTAGAAAGTGTTGAAAATTGATGATGTCGCTTTGAATGGTGCATAGGAACACAAAGAAGTCTGGAGTTCAAATAAGTTTAAAAAAAATGAAGTGCCAGTGTAACAGATGAGTTCTTGTCCGAAACCCTGATACTCCGAAATAGATTGTCCAGTTTGTACATGAAGTGCGTCCAGTTTTTGCCGTAACCCTCTCTACTCTTTTTCACATGCTATGTGGGTGAATGATGATACCATGCCAAGTTTCAACATTTTCAGAGTTCATTTTGTAGTG
>NC_057800.1:296387108-296388035 GCF_018294505.1 Triticum aestivum
CAGTAAATGACTGAAAAATAGCAGATGTTGTTAGAAAGTGTTGAAAATTGATGACGTCGCTTTGAATGGTGCATAGGAACACAAAAAAGTCTGGAGTTCAAATAAGTTTAAAAAAATGATGTGCCAGTGTAACAGATGAGTTCTCATCCAAAACCCTGATACTCTGAAACAAATTGTCCAGTTTTTACACAAAGTGTGTCCAGTTTTTGCCGTAACCCTCTACTCCTTTGCACGTGCACTGTGGGTGAAATGATGATACCATGCCAAGTTTCAACCTTTTCAGAGATCATTTTGTAGTGATTTTCAATTCACGGTCATTTAGCTCTCTAAACAAATCGGTAAATGACTGAAAAAATAGCAGATGATGTTAGAAAGTGTTGAAAATTGATGATGTCGCTTTGAATGGTGCATAGGAACACAAAGAAGTCTGGAGTTCAAATAAGTTTAAAAAAATGAAGTGCCAGTGTAACAGATGAGTTCTTGTCCGAAACCCTGATACTCCGAAATAGATTGTCCAGTTTGTACATGAAGTGCGTCCAGTTTTTGCCGTAACCCTCTCTACTCTTTTTCACATGCTATGTGGGTGAATGATGATACCATGCCAAGTTTCAACATTTTCAGAGTTCATTTTGTAGTGATTTTCAATTTCACGGTCATTTAGCTCTCTAAACAAATCGGTAAATGACTAAAAAATAGCAAACGGTGTCAGAACGTGTTGAAAATTGATGTCCTCACTTTGAATGGTGCATACGGAACGCAAAAAAGTCTGGAGTTCAAATAATTTTAGAAAAATGAAGTGCCCGTGTAACCGATGAGTTCTCGTCCGAAACCCTGATACTCCGAAATAGATTGTCCAGTTTGTACATGAAGTGCATCCAGTTTTTGCCGTAACCCTCTACTCTTTTGCACGTGGATTGTGGGTGAAAT
>NC_057800.1:296388161-296388544 GCF_018294505.1 Triticum aestivum
ATCCGAAACCCTGATACTCCGAAACAGATTGTCCAGTTTGTACACGAAGTGCGTCCAGTTTTTGCCGTAACGCTCTACTCTTTTGCACGTGCACTATGGGTGAAATGATGATACCATGGCAAGTTTCAACCTTTTCAGAGATCATTTTGTAGTGATTTTCAATTTCACGGTCATTTAGCTCTCTAAACAAATCAGTAAATGACTGAAAAATAGCAGATGTTGTTAGAAAGTGTTGAAAATTGATGACGTCGCTTTGAATGGTGCATAGGAACACAAAAAAGTCTGGAGTTCAAATAAGTTTAAAAAAATGATGTGCCAGTGTAACAGATGAGTTCTCATCCAAAACCCTGATACTCTGAAACAAATTGTCCAGTTTTTACACA
>NC_057800.1:296388554-296390846 GCF_018294505.1 Triticum aestivum
TTGAATGGTGCATACGGAACGCAAAAAAGTCTGGAGTTCAAATAATTTTAGAAAAATGAAGTGCCCGTGTAACCGATGAGTTCTCGTCCGAAACCCTGATACTCCGAAATAGATTGTCCAGTTTGTACATGAAGTGCATCCAGTTTTTGCCGTAACCCTCTACTCTTTTGCACGTGGATTGTGGGTGAAATAATGATACCATGCCAAGTGTCAACCTTTTCAAAGATCGTTTTGTAGTGATTTTCAATTTTCACGGTCATTTAGCTCTCTAAACAAATTGGTAAATGATTGAAAAAATAGCAAATGATGTTAGAAAGTGTTGAAAATTGATGACGTCGCTTTGAATGGTGCATAGGAACACAAAAAAGTCTGTAGTTCAAATAAGTTTAAAAAATGAAGTGCCAGTGTAACAGATGAGTTCTCTTCCGAAACCGTGATACTCTGAAATAGATTGTCCAGTTTGTACATGAAGTGCGTCCGGTTTTTGCCGTAACCGTCTCTACTCTTTTTCACATGCAATGTGGGTGAAATGATGATACCATGCCAAGTTTCAACCTTTTAAGAGTTCATTTTGTAGTGATTTTCAATTTCACGTTCATTTAGCTCTCTAAACAAATCGGTAAATGACTGAAAAATAGCAAACGATGTCAGAACGTGTTGAAAATTGATGTCCTTGCTTTGAATGGTGCATACGGAACGCAAAAAACTCTGGAGTTCAAATAAGTTTAAAAAAATGAAGTGCCCGTGTAACCGATGAGTTCTTGTCCGAAACCCTGATACTCCGAAAGAGATTGTCCAGTTTGTACACGAAGTGCGTCCAGTTTTTGCCGTAACCCTGTCTACTCTTTTGCATGCACTGCGGGTGAAATGATGATACCATGCCAAGTTTCAACCTTTTCAGAGATCATTTTGTAGTGATTTTGAATTTCACGGTCATTTAGCTCTGTAAACAAGTCGGTAAATGACTGAAAAAATAGCAGATGATGTTAGAAAGTGTTGAAAATTGATGACGTCACTTTGAATGGTGCATAGGAACACAAAAAAGTCTGGAGTTCAAATAAGTTTTAAAAAATGAAGTGCCCGTGTAACAGATGAGTTCTCGTCCGAAACCCTGATACTCCGAAAGAGATTTTCCAGTTTGTACACGAAGTGCGTCCAGTTTTTGCCGTAACCCTCTCTACTATTTTGCACATGCTATGTCGGTGAATGATGATACCATGCCAAGTTTCAACATATTTATAGTTCATTTTGTAGTGATTTTGAATTTCACGATCATTTAGCTCTCTAAACAAATCGGTAAATGATTGAAAAAATAGAAAATGGTGTTAGAAAGTGTTGAAAATTGATGACGTCGCTTTGAATGGCGCATGGGAACACAAAAAAGTTTGGAGTTCAAATAAGTTTAAAAAAATGAAGTGCCCGTGTATGATGAGTTCTTGTCTGGAACCCTGATACTCCGAAATAGATTGTCCAGTTTGTACACGAAGTGCGTCCGGTTTTTGCCGTAACCGTCTCTACTCTTTTTCACATGCAATGTGGGTGAAATGATGATACCATGCCAAGTTTCAACCTTTTAAGAGTTCATTTTGTAGTGATTTTCAATTTCACGTTCCTTTAGCTCTCTAAACAAATCGGTAAATGACTGAAAAATAGCAAACAATGTCAGAACGTGTTGAAAATTGATGTCCTCGCTTTGAATTGTGCATACGGAATGCAAAAAACTCTGGAGTTCAAATAAGTTTAAAAAAATGAAGTGCCCGTGTAACCGATGAGTTCTCGTCCGAAACCCTAATGCTCCGAAAGAGATTGTCCAGTTTGTACACGACGTGCGTCCAATTTTTGCCGTAACCCTGTCTACTCTTTTGCACGTGCACTGTGGGTGAAATGATGATACCATGCCAAGTTTCAACCTTTTCAGAGATCATTTTGTAGTGATTTTGAATTTCACGGTCATTTAGCTTTGTAAACAAGTCGGTAAATGACTGAAAAAATAGCAGATGATGTTAGAAAGTGTTGAAAATTGATGACGTCGCTTTGAATGGTGCATAGGAACACAAAAAAGTCTGGAGTTCAAATAAGTTTTAAAAAATGAAGTGCCCGTGTAACAGATGAGTTCTCGTCCGAAACCCTGATACTCCGAAAGAGATTTTCCAGTTTGTACACGAAGTGCGTCCAGTTTTTGCCGTAACCCTCTCTACTATTTTGCACATGCTATGTCGGTGAATGATGATACCATGCCAAGTTTCAACATATTTAGAGTTCATTTTGTAGTGATTTTGAATTTCACGATCA
>NC_057800.1:296390871-296404565 GCF_018294505.1 Triticum aestivum
CAAATCGGTAAATGATTGAAAAAATAGAAAATGATGTTAGAAAGTGTTGAAAATTGATGACGTCGCTTTGAATGGTGCATGGGAACACAAAAAAGTTTGGAGTTCAAATAAGTTTAAAAAAATGAAGTGCCCTTGTATGATGAGTTCTTGTCTGGAACCCTGATACTCCGAAATAGATTGTCCAGTTTGTACACGAAGTGCGTCCGGTTTTTGCCGTAACCGTCTCTACTCTTTTTCACATGCAATGTGGGTGAAATGATGATACCATGCCAAGTTTCAACCTTTTAAGAGTTCAGTTTGTAGTGATTTTCAATTTCACGTTCATTTAGCTCTCTAAACAAATCGGTAAATGACTGAAAAATAGCGAACGATGTCAGAACGTGTTGAAAATTGATGTCCTTGCTTTGAATGGTGCATACGGAACGCAAAAAACTCTGGAGTTCAAATAAGTTTAAAAAAATGAAGTGCCCGTGTAACCGATGAGTTCTTGTCCGAAACCCTGATACTCCGAAAGAGATTGTCCAGTTTGTACACGAAGTGCGTCCAGTTTTTGCCGTAACCCTGTCTACTCTTTTGCACGTGCACTGCGGGTGAAATGATGATACCATGCCAAGTTTCAACCTTTTCAGAGATCATTTTGTAGTGATTTTGAATTTCACGGTCATTTAGCTCTGTAAACAAGTCGGTAAATGACTGAAAAAATAGCAGATGATGTTAGAAAGTGTTGAAAATTGATGACGTCGCTTTGAATGGTGCATAGGAACACAAAAAAGTCTGGAGTTCAAATAAGTTTTAAAAAATGAAGTGCCCGTGTAACAGATGAGTTCTCATCCGAAACCCTGATACTCCGAAAGAGATTTTCCAGTTTGTACACGAAGTGCGTCCAGTTTTTGCCGTAACCCTCTCTACTATTTTGCACATGCTATGTCGGTGAATGATGATACCATGCCAAGTTTCAACATATTTAGAGTTAATTTTGTAGTGATTTTGAATTTCACGATCATTTAGCTCTCTAAACAAATCGGTAAATGATTGAAAAAATAGAAAATGGTGTTAGAAAGTGTTGAAAATTGATGACGTCACTTTGAATGGTGCATGGGAACACAAAAAAGTTTGGAGTTCAAATAAGTTTAAAAAAATGAAGTGCCCGTGTATGATGAGTTCTTGTCTGGAACCCTGATACTCCGAAATAGATTGTCCAGTTTGTACACGAAGTGCTTCCGGTTTTTGCCGTAACCGTCTCTACTCTTTTTCACATGCAATGTGGGTGAAATGATGATACCATGCCAAGTTTCAACCTTTTAAGAGTTCATTTTGTAGTGATTTTCAATTTCACCTTCATTTAGCTCTCTAAACAAATCGGTAAATGACTGAAAAATAGCAAACGATGTCAGAACGTGTTGAAAATTGATGTCCTTGCTTTGAATGGTGCATACGGAACGCAAAAAACTCTGGAGTTCAAATAAGTTTAAAAAAATGAAGTGCCCGTGTAACCGATGAGTTCTTGTCCGAAACCCTGATACTCCGAAAGAGATTGTCCAGTTTGTACACGAAGTGCGTCCAGTTTTTGCCGTAACCCTGTCTACTCTTTTGCACGTGCACTGCGGGTGAAATGATGATACCATGCCAAGTTTCAACCTTTTCAGAGATCATTTTGTAGTGATTTTGAATTTCACGGTCATTTAGCTCTGTAAACAAGTCGGTAAATGACTGAAAAAATAGCAGATGATGTTAGAAAGTGTTGAAAATTGATGACGTCGCTTTGAATGGTGCATAGGAACACAAAAAAGTCTGGAGTTCAAATAAGTTTTAAAAAATGAAGTGCCCGTGTAACAGATGAGTTCTCGTCCAAAACCCTGATACTCCGAAGGAGATTTTCCAGTTTGTACACGAAGTGCGTCCAGTTTTTGCCGTAACCCTCTCTACTATTTTGCACATGCTATGTCGGTGAATGATGATACCATGCCAAGTTTCAACATATTTAGAGTTCATTTTTTAGTGATTTTGAATTTCACGATCATTTAGCTCTCTAAACAAATCGGTAAATGATTGAAAAAATAGAAAATGGTGTTAGAAAGTGTTGAAAATTGATGACGTCGCTTTGAATGGTGCATGGGAACACAAAAAAGTTTGGAGTTCAAATAAGTTTCAAAAAATGAAGTGCCCGTGTATGATGAGTTCTTGTCTGGAACCCTGATACTCCGAAATAGATTGTCCAGTTTGTACACGAAGTGCGTCCGGTTTTTGCCGTAACCGTCTCTACTCTTTTTCACATGCAATGTGGGTGAAATGATGATACCATGCCAAGTTTCAACCTTTTAAGAGTTCATTTTGTAGTGATTTTCAATTTCACGTTCATTTAGCTCTCTAAACAAATCGGTAAATGACTGAAAAATAGCAAACGATGTCAGAACGTGTTGAAAATTGATGTCCTTGCTTTGAATGGTGCATACGGAACGCAAAAAAACTCTGGAGTTCAAATAAGTTTAAAAAAATGAAGTGCCCGTGTAACCGATGAGTTCTTGTCCGAAACCCTGATACTCCGAAAGAGATTGTCCAGTTTGTACACGAAGTGCGTCCAGTTTTTGCCGTAACCCTGTCTACTCTTTTGCACGTGCACTGCGGGTGAAATGATGATACCATGCCAAGTTTCAACCTTTTCAGAGATCATTTTGTAGTGATTTTGAATTTCACGGTCATTTAGCTCTGTAAACAAGTCGGTAAATGACTGAAAAAATAGCAGATGATGTTAGAAAGTGTTGAAAATTGATGACGTCGCTTTGAATGGTGCATAGGAACACAAAAAAGTCTGGAGTTCAAATAAGTTTTAAAAAATGAAGTGCCCGTGTAACAGATGAGTTCTCGTCCGAAACCCTGATACTCCGAAAGAGATTTTCCAGTTTGTACACGAAGTGCGTCCAGTTTTTGCCGTAACCCTCTCTACTATTTTGCACATGCTATGTCGGTGAATGATGATACCATGCCAAGTTTCAACATATTTAGAGTTAATTTTGTAGTGATTTTGAATTTCACGATCATTTAGCTCTCTAAACAAATCGGTAAATGATTGAAAAAATAGAAAATGGTGTTAGAAAGTGTTGAAAATTGATGACGTCGCTTTGAATGGTGCATGGGAACACAAAAAAGTTTGGAGTTCAAATAAGTTTAAAAAAATGAAGTGCCCGTGTATGATGAGTTCTTGTCTGGAACCCTGATACTCCGAAATAGATTGTCCAGTTTGTACACGAAGTGCTTCCGGTTTTTGCCGTAACCGTCTCTACTCTTTTTCACATGCAATGTGGGTGAAATGATGATACCATGCCAAGTTTCAACCTTTTAAGAGTTCATTTTGTAGTGATTTTCAATTTCACGTTCGTTTAGCTCTCTAAACAAATCGGTAAATGACTGAAAAATAGCAAACGATGTCAGAACGTGTTGAAAATTGATGTCCTTGCTTTGAATGGTGCATACGGAACGCAAAAAACTCTGGAGTTCAAATAAGTTTAAAAAAATGAAGTGCCCGTGTAACCGATGAGTTCTTGTTCGAAGCCCTGATACTCCGAAAGAGATTGTCCAGTTTGTACACGAAGTGCGTCCAGTTTTTGCCGTAACCCTGTCTACTCTTTTGCACGTGCACTGCGGGTGAAATGATGATACCATGCCAAGTTTCAACCTTTTCAGAGATCATTTTGTAGTGATTTTGAATTTCACGGTCATTTAGCTCTGTAAACAAGTCGGTAAATGACTTAAAAAATAGCAGATGATGTTAGAAAGTGTTGAAAATTGATGACGTCGCTTTGAATGGTGCATAGGAACACAAAAAAGTCTGGAGTTCAAATAAGTTTTAAAAAATGAAGTGCCCGTGTAACAGATGAGTTCTCGTCCGAAACCCTGATACTCCGAAGGAGATTTTCCAGTTTGTACACGAAGTGCGTCCAGTTTTTGCCGTAACCCTCTCTACTATTTTGCACATGCTATGTCGGTGAATGATGATACCATGCCAAGTTTCAACATATTTAGAGTTCATTTTTTAGTGATTTTGAATTTCACGATCATTTAGCTCTCTAAACAAATCGGTAAATGATTGAAAAAATAGAAAATGGTGTTAGAAAGTGTTGAAAATTGATGACGTCGCTTTGAATGGTGCATGGAAACACAAAAAAGTTTGGAGTTCAAATAAGTTTAAAAAAATGAAGTGCCCGTGTATGATGAGTTCTTGTCTGGAACCCTGATACTCCGAAAAAGATTGTCCAGTTTGTACACGAAGTGCGTCCGGTTTTTGCCGTAACCGTCTCTACTCTTTTTCACATGCAATGTGGGTGAAATGATGATACCATGCCAAGTTTCAACCTTTTAAGAGTTCATTTTGTAGTGATTTTCAATTTCACGTTCATTTAGCTCTCTAAACAAATCGGTAAATGACTGAAAAATAGCAAACGATGTCAGAACGTGTTGAAAATTGATGTCCTTGCTTTGAATGGTGCATACGGAACGCAAAAAACTCTAGAGTTCAAATAAGTTTAAAAAAATGAAGTGCCCATGTAACCGATGAGTTCTTGTCCGAAACCCTGATACTCCGAAAGAGATTGTCCAGTTTGTACACGAAGTGCGTCCAGTTTTTGCCGTAACCCTGTCTACTCTTTTGCACGTGCACTGTGGGTGAAATGATGATACCATGCCAAGTTTCAACCTTTTCAGAGATCATTTTGTAGTGATTTTGAATTTCACGGTCATTTAGCTCTGTAAACAAGTCGGTAAATGACTGAAAAAATAGCAGATGATGTTAGAAAGTGTTGAAAATTGATGACGTCGCTTTGAATGGTGCATAGGAACACAAAAAAGTCTGGAGTTCAAATAAGTTTTAAAAAATGAAGTGCCCGTGTAACAGATGAGTTCTCGTCCGAAACCCTGATACTCCGAAGGAGATTTTCCAGTTTGTACACGAAGTGCGTCCAGTTTTTGCCGTAACCCTCTCTATTATTTTGCACATGCTATGTCGGTGAATGATGATACCATGCCAAGTTTCAACATATTTAGAGTTCATTTTTTAGTGATTTTGAATTTCACGATCATTTAGCTCTCTAAACAAATCGGTAAATGATTGAAAAAATAGAAAATGGTGTTAGAAAGTGTTGAAAATTGATGACGTCGCTTTGAATGGTGCATGGGAACACAAAAAAGTTTGGAGTTCAAATAAGTTTAAAAAAATGAAGTGCCCGTGTATGATGAGTTCTTGTCTGGAACCCTGATACTCCGAAATAGATTGTCCAGTTTGTACACGAAGTGCGTCCGGTTTTTGCCGTAACCGTCTCTACTCTTTTTCACATGCAATGTGGGTGAAATGATGATACCATGCCAAGTTTCAACCTTTTAAGAGTTCATTTTGTAGTGATTTTCAATTTCACGTTCCTTTAGCTCTCTAAACAAATCGGTAAATGACTGAAAAATAGCAAACAATGTCAGAACATGTTGAAAATTGATGTCCTCGCTTTGAATTGTGCATACGGAATGCAAAAAACTCTGGAGTTCAAATAAGTTTAAAAAAATGAAGTGCCCGTGTAACCGATGAGTTCTCGTCCGAAACCCTGATGCTCCGAAAGAGATTGTCCAGTTTGTACACGAAGTGCGTCCAGTTTTTGCTGTAACCCTGTCTACTCTTTTGCACGTGCACTTTGGATGAAATGATGATACCATGCCAAGTTTCAACCTTTTCAGAGATCATTTTGTAGTGATTTTGAATTTCACGGTCATTTAGCTCTGTAAACAAGTCGGTAAATGACTTAAAAAATAGCAGATGATGTTAGAAAGTGTTGAAAATTGATGACGTCGCTTTGAATGGTGCATAGGAACACAAAAAAGTCTGGAGTTCAAATAAGTTTTAAAAAATGAAGTGCCCGTGTAACAGATGAGTTCTCGTCCGAAACCCTGATACTCCGAAAGAGATTTTCCAGTTTGTACACGAAGTGCGTCCAGTTTTTGCCGTAACCCTCTCTACTATTTTGCACATGCTATGTCGGTGAATGATGATACCATGCCAAGTTTCAACATATTTAGAGTTCATTTTGTAGTGATTTTGAATTTTACGATCATTTAGCTCTCTAAACAAATCGGTAAATGATTGAAAAAATAGAAAATGGTGTTAGAAAGTGTTGAAAATTGATGACGTCGCTTTGAATGGTGCATGGGAACACAAAAAAGTTTGGAGTTCAAATAAGTTTAAAAAAATGAAGTGCCCGTGTATGATGAGTTCTTGTCTGGAACCCTGATACTCCGAAATAGATTGTCCAGTTTGTACACGAAGTGCGTCCGGTTTTTGCCGTAACCGTCTCTACTCTTTTTCACATGCAATGTGGGTGAAATGATGATACCATGCCAAGTTTCAACCTTTTAAGAGTTCATTTTGTAGTGATTTTCAATTTCACGTTCATTTAGCTCTCTAAACAAATCGGTAAATGACTGAAAAATAGCAAACGATGTCAGAACGTATTGAAAATTGATGTCCTTGCTTTGAATGGTGCATACGGAACGCAAAAAACTCTGGAGTTCAAATAAGTTTAAAAAAATGAAGTGCCCGTGTAACCGATGAGTTCTTGTCCGAAACCCTGATACTCCAAAAGAGATTGTCCAGTTTGTACACGAAGTGCGTCCAGTTTTTGCCGTAACCCTGTCTACTCTTTTGCACGTGCACTGCGGGTGAAATGATGATACCATGCCAAGTTTCAACCTTTGCAGAGATCATTTTGTAGTGATTTTGAATTTCACGGTCATTTAGCTCTGTAAACAAGTCGGTAAATGACTGAAAAAATAGCAGATGATGTTAGAAAGTGTTGAAAATTGATGACGTCGCTTTGAATGGTGCATAGGAACACAAAAAAGTCTGGAGTTCAAATAAGTTTTAAAAAATGAAGTGCCCGTGTAACAGATGAGTTCTCGTCCGAAACCCTGATACTCCGAAAGAGATTTTCTAGTTTGTACACGAAGTGCGTCCAGTTTTTGCCGTAACCCTCTCTACTATTTTGCACATGCTATGTCAGTGAATGATGATACCATGCCAAGTTTCAACATATTTAGAGTTCATTTTGTAGTGATTTTGAATTTCACGATCAGTTAGCTCTCTAAACAAATCGGTAAATGATTGAAAAAATAGAAAATGGTGTTAGAAAGTGTTGAAAATTGATGACGTCGCTTTGAATGGTGCATGGGAACACAAAAAAGTTTGGAGTTCAAATAAGTTTAAAAAAATGAAGTGCCCGTGTATGATGAGTTCTTATCTGGAACCCTGATACTCCGAAATAGATTGTCCAGTTTGTACACGAAGTGCGTCCGGTTTTTGCCGTAACCATCTCTACTCTTTTTCACATGCAATGTGGGTGAAATGATGATACCATGCCAAGTTTCAACCTTTTAAGAATTCATTTTGTAGTGATTTTCAATTTCACGTTCCTTTAGCTCTCTAAACAAATCGATAAATGACTGAAAAATAGCAAACAATGTCAGAACGTGTTGAAAATTGATGTCCTCGCTTTGAATTGTGCATACGGAATGCAAAAAACTCTGGAGTTCAAATAAGTTTAAAAAAATGAAGTGCCCGTGTAACCGATGAGTTCTCGTCCGAAACCCTGATGCTCCGAAAGAGATTGTCCAATTTGTACACGAAGTGCGTCCAGTTTTTGCCGTAACCCTATCTACTCTTTTGCACGTGCACTGTGGGTGAAATGATGATACCATGCCAAGTTTCAACCTTTTCAGAGATCATTTTGTAGTGATTTTGTATTTCACGGTCATTTAGCTCTGTAAACAAGTCGGTAAATGACTGAAAAAATAGCAGATGATGTTAGAAAGTGTTGAAAATTGATGACGTCACTTTGAATGGTGCATAGGAACACAAAAAAGTCTGGAGTTCAAATAAGTTTTAAAAAATGAAGTGCCCGTGTAACAGATGAGTTCTCGTCCGAAACCCTGATACTCCGAAAGAGATTTTCCAATTTGTACACGAAGTGCGTCCAGTTTTTGCCGTAACCCTCTCTACTATTTTGCACATGCTATGTGGGTGAATGATGATACCATGCCAAGTTTCAACATATTCAGAGTTCATTTTGTAGTGATTTTCAATTTCACGGTCATTTAGCTCTCTAAATAAATCGGTAAACGACTGGAAATAGCAAATGATGTTAGACAGTGTTGAAAATTGATGACGTCGCTTTGAATGGTGCATAGGAACGCAAAAAATGTCTGGAGTTCAAATAAAGTTAGAAAAATGAAGTGCCCATGTAACAGATGAGTTCTTGTCTGGAACCATGATACTCCGAAATAGATTGTCCAGTTTGTACACGAAGTGCGTCCGGTTTTTGCCGTAACCGTCTCTACTTTTCTTCACATGCCATGTGGTTGAAATGATGATACCATGCCAAGTTTCAACCTTTTCGGAGTTCATTTTGTAGTGATTTTCAATTTCACGGTCATTTAGCTCTCTAAACAAATCGGTAAATGACTGAAAAATAGCATACGATGTCAGAACGTGTTGAAAATTGATGTCCTCGCTTTGAATGGTGCATACGGAACGCAAAAAACTCTGGAGTTCAAATAAGTTTAAAAAAATGAAGTGCCCGTGTAACCGATGAGTTCTCGTCCGAAACCCTGATACTCCGAAAGAGATTGTCCAGTTTGTACACGAAGTGCGTCCAGTTTTTGCCGTAACCCTGTCTACTCTTTTGCATGTGCACTGCGGGTGAAATGATGATACCATGCCAAGTTTCAACCTTTTCAGAGATCATTTTGTAGTGATTTTGAATTTCACGGTCATTTAGCTCTGTAAACAAGTCGGTAAATGACTGAAAAAATAGCAGATGATGTTAGAAAGTGTTGAAAATTGATGACGTCGCTTTGAATGGTGCATAGGAACACAAAAAAGTTTGGAGTTCAAATAAGTTTAAAAAAATGAAGTGCCCGTGTAACAGATGAGTTCTCGTCCGAAACCCTGATACTCCGAAAGAGATTTTCCAGTTTGTACACGAAGTGCGTCCAGTTTTTGCCGTAACCCTCTCTACTATTTTGCACATGCTATGTGGGTGAATGATGATACCATGCCAAGTTTCAACATATTTAGAGTTCATTTTGTAGTGATTTTCAATTTCACGATCATTTAGCTCTCTAAACAAATCGGTAAATGATTGAAAAAATAGCAAATGGTGTTAGAAAGTGTTGAAAATTGATGACGTCGCTTTGAATGGTGCATAGGAACACAAAAAAGTTTGGAGTTCAAATAAGTTTAAAAAAATGAAGTGCCCGTGTATGATGAGTTCTTGTCTGGAACCCTGACACTCCGAAATAGATTGTCCAGTTTGTACATGAAGTGCGTCCGGTTTTTGCCGTAATCGTCTCTACTCTTTTTCACATGCAATGTGGGTGAAATGATGATACCATGCCAAGTTTCAACCTTTTAAGAGTTCATTTTGTAGTGATTTTCAATTTCACGTTCCTTTAGCTCTCTAAACAAATCGGTAAATGACTGAAAAATAGCAAACAATGTCAGAACGTGTTGAAAATTGATGTCCTCGCTTTGAATTGTGCATACGGAATGCAAAAAACTCTGGAGTTCAAATAAGTTTAAACAAATGAAGTGCCCGTGTAACCGATGAGTTCTCGTCCGAAACCCTGATGCTCCGAAAGAGATTGTCCAGTTTGTACACGAAGTGCGTCCAGTTTTTGCCGTAACCCTATCTACTCTTTTGCACGTGCACTGTGGGTGAAATGATGATACCATGCCAAGTTTCAACCTTTTCAGAGATCATTTTGTAGTGATTTTGTATTTCACGGTCATTTAGCTCTGTAAACAAGTCGGTAAATGACTGAAAAAATAGCAGATGATGTTAGAAAGTGTTGAAAATTGATGACGTCGCTTTGAATGGTGCATAGGAACACAAAAAAGTCTGAAGTTCAAATAAGTTTTAAAAAATGAAGTGCCCGTCTAACAGATGAGTTCTCGTCCGAAACCCTGATACTCCGAAAGAGATTTTCCAATTTGTACACGAAGTGCGTCCAGTTTTTGCCGTAACCCTCTCTACTATTTTGCACATGCTATGTGGGTGAATGATGATACCATGCCAAGTTTCAACATATTCAGAGTTCATTTTGTAGTGATTTTCAATTTCACGGTCATATAGCTCTCTAAATAAATCGGTAAACGACTGGAAATAGCAAATGATGTTAGACAGTGTTGAAAATTGATGACGTCGCTTTGAATGGTGCATAGGAACGCAAAAAATGTCTGGAGTTCAAATAAAGTTAAAAAAATGAAGTTCCCGTGTAACAGATGAGTTCTTGTCTAGAACCATGATACTCCGAAATAGATTGTCCAGTTTGTACACGAAGTGCGTCCGGTTTTTGCCGTAACCGTCTCTACTCTTCTTCACATGCCATGTGGTTGAAATGATGATACCATGCCAAGTTTCAACCTTTTCGGAGTTCATTTTGTAGTGATTTGCAATTTCACGGTCATTTAGCTCTCTAAACAAATCGGTAAATGACTGAAAAATAGCAAACGATATCAGAACGTGTTGAAAATTGATGTCCTCGCTTTGAATGGTGCATACGGAACGCAAAAAACTCTGGAGTTCAAATAAGTTTAAAAAAATGAAGTGCCCGTGTAACCGATGAGTTCTCGTCCGAAACCCTGATACTCCGAAAGAGATTGTCCAGTTTGTACACGAAGTGCGTCCAGTTTTTGCCGTAACCCTGTCTACTCTTTTGCATGTGGACTGTGGGTGAAATGATGATACCATGCCAAGTTTCAACCTTTTCAGAGATCATTTTGTAGTGATTTTGAATTTCACGGTCATTTAGCTCTGTAAACAAGTCGGTAAATGACTGAAAAAATAGCAGATGATGTTAGAAAGTGTTGAAAATTGATGACGTCGCTTTGAATGGTGCATAGGAACACAAAAAAGTTTGGAGTTCAAATAAGTTTTAAAAAATGAAGTGCCCGTGTAACAGATGAGTTCTCGTCCGAAACCCTGATACTCCGAAAGAGATTTTCCAGTTTGTACACGAAGTGCGTCCAGTTTTTGCCGTAACCCTCTCTACTATTTTGCACATGCTATGTGGGTGAATGATGATACCATGCCAAGTTTCAACATATTTAGAGTTCATTTTGTAGTGATTTTCAATTTCACGATCATTTAGCTCTCTAAAAAAATTGGTAAATGATTGAAAAAATAGCAAATGGTGTTAGAAAGTGTTGAAAATTGATGACGTCGGTTTGAATGGTGCATAGGAACACAAAAAAGTTTGGAGTTCAAATAAATTTAAAAAAATGAAGTGCCCGTGTATGATGAGTTCTTGTCTGGAACCCTGATACTCCGAAATAGATTGTCCAGTTTGTACACAAAGTGCATCCGGTTTTTGCCGTAACCGTCTCTACTCTTTTTCACATGCAATGTGGGTGAAATGATGATACCATGCCAAGTTTCAACCTTTTAAGAGTTCATTTTGTAGTGATTTTCAATTTCACGTTCCTTTAGCTCGCTAAAAAAATCGGTAAATGACTGAAATATAGCAAACGATGTCAGAACGTGTTGAAAATTGATGTCCTCGCTTTGAATGGTGCATACGGAATGCAAAAAACTCTGGAGTTCAAATAAGTTTAAAAAAATGAAGTGCCCGTGTAACCGATGAGTTCTCGTCCGAAACCCTGATGCTCCGAAAGAGATTGTCCAGTTTGTACACGAAGTGCGTCCAGTTTTTGCCGTAACCCTCTCTACTCTTTTGCACATGCACTGTGGGTGAAATGATGATACCATGCCAAGTTTCAACCTTTTCAGATATCATTTTGTAGTGATTTTGTATTTCACGGTCATTTAGCTCTGTAAACAAGTCGGTAAATGACTGAAAAAATAGCAAATGATGTTAGAAAGTGTTGAAAATTGATGACGTCGCTTTGAATGGTGCATAGGAACACAAAAACGTCTGGAGTTCAAATAAGTTTTAAAAAATGAAGTACCCGTGTAACAGATGAGTTCTCGTCCGAAATCCTAATACTCCGAAAGAGATTTTCCAATTTGTACAAGAAGTGCGTCCAGTTTTTGCCGTAACCCTCTCTACTATTTTGCACATGCTATGTGGGTGAATGATGATACCATGCCAAGTTTCGACATATTCAGAGTTCATTTTGTAGTGATTTTCAATTTCACGGTCATTTAGCTCTCTAAATAAATCGGTAAATGACTGGAAATAGCAAATGATGTTAGACAGAGTTGAAAATTGATGACGTCGCTTTGAATGGTGCATAGGAACGCAAAAAATGTCTGGAGTTCAAATAAAGTTAGAAAAATGAAGTGCCCGTGTAACAGATGTGTTCTTGTCTGGAACCATGATACTCCGAAATAGATTGTCCAGTTTGTACATGAAGTGCGTCCGGTTTTTGCCGTAACCGTCTCTACTCTTCTTCACATGCCATGTGGTTGAAATGATGATACCATGCCAAGTTTCAACCTTTTCAGAGTTCATTTTGTAGTGATTTTCAATTTCACGGTCATTTAGCTCTCTAAACAAATCGGTAAATGACTGAAAAATAGCAAACGATGTCAGAACGTGTTGAAAATTGATGTCCTCGCTTTGAATGGTGCATACGGAACGCAAAAAACTCTGGAGTTCAAATAAGTTTAAAAAAATGAAGTGCCCATGTAACCGATGAGTTCTCGTCCGAAACCCTGATGCTCCGAAAGAGATTGTCCAGTTTGTACACGAAGTGCGTCCAGTTTTTGCCGTAACCCTGTCTACTCTTTTGCATGTGGACTGTGGGTGAAATGATGATACCATGCCAAGTTTCAACCTTTTCAGAGATCATTTTGTAGTGATTTGAATTTCACGGTCATTTAGCTCTGTAAACAAGTCGGTAAATGACTGAAAAAATAGCAGATGATGTTAGAAAGTGTTGAAAATTGATGACGTCGCTTTGAATGGTGCATAGGAACACAAAAAAGTTTGGAGTTCAAATAAGTTTTAAAAAATGAAGTGCCCATGTAACAGATGAGTTCTCGTCCAAAACCCTGATACTCCGAAAGAGATTTTCCAGTTTGTACACGAAGTGCGTCCAGTTTTTGCCGTAACCCTCTCTACTATTTTGCACATGCTATGTGGGTGAATGATGATACCATGCCAAGTTTCAACATATTTAGAGTTCATTTTGTAGTGATTTTCAATTTCACGATCATTTAGCTCTCTAAAAAAATCGGTAAATGATTGAAAAAATAGCAAATGGTGTTAGAAAGTGTTGAAAATTGATGACGTCGCTTTGAATGGTGCATAGGAACACAAAAAAGTTTGGAGTTCAAATAAATTTAAAAAAATGAAGTGCCCGTGTATGATGAGTTCTTGTCTGGAACCCTGATACTCCGAAATAGATTGTCCAGTTTGTACACGAAGTGCATCCGGTTTTTGCCGTAACCGTCTCTACTCTTTTTCACATGCAATGTGGGTGAAATGATGATACCATGCCAAGTTTCAACCTTTTAAGAGTTCATTTTGTAGTGATTTTCAATTTCACGTTCCTTTAGCTCGCTAAACAAATCGGTAAATGACTGAAATATAGCAAACGATGTCAGAACGTGTTGAAAATTGATGTCCTCGCTTTGAATGGTGCATACGGAATGCAAAAAACTCTGGAGTTCAAATAAGTTTAAAAAAATGAAGTGCCC
>NC_057800.1:296404575-296404920 GCF_018294505.1 Triticum aestivum
ACTGTGGGTGAAATGATGATACCATGCCAAGTTTCAACCTTTTCAGAGATCATTTTGTAGTGATTTTGAATTTCACGGTCATTTAGCTCTGTAAACAAGTCGGTAAATGACTGAAAAAATAGCAGATGATGTTAGAAAGTGTTGAAAATTGATGACGTCGCTTTGAATGGTGCATAGGAACACAAAAAAGTTTGGAGTTCAAATAAGTTTTAAAAAATGAAGTGCCCGTGTAACAGATGAGTTCTCGTCCGAAACCCTGATACTCCGAAAGAGATTTTCCAGTTTGTACACGAAGTGCGTCCAGTTTTTGCCGTAACCCTCTCTACTATTTTGCACATGCTATGT